>NW_028270180.1:18232305-18392051 GCF_037043375.1 Chiloscyllium plagiosum | reverse complement strand
TTATTCTTGTAACTCCTGTCTGCCTGCTGTCCAATGCATTCACATCTTTCCTATAATTGTCACGCCCACAACTGTGCATAATACTCGAGCTGACACGGTCACTCCCACTATCACTCTCTCTCCAACTCTTTCACTCTCAATCTTTCCCTCTCTAACTCTCACTGATACCCTTTCTGTCTCAAGGTCACTTGCTCGCTCTCATTTGCACTTATTCTCATTGTCAGTCACTCACGTTATTTCTTTCTCACTTTTTCTCTCTTTATCCCTCTCTCACCCTCTTCCTCTCTCACCCTCTTCCTCTCTCACCCTCTTCCTCTCTCACCCTCTTCCTCTCTCACCCTCTTCCTCTCTCACCCTCTTCCTCTCTCACTGTCTTCGGCTCTCACATCCTCTCCCACTCTGTCTCTCTCTGAATGTGTTTTTATTTTTTTCTCAGTAAAGTTGGTGTGTGTGCGTGTTGTGTGTGTGTGTTGTTTTATATTTCACTGGCTCTCTGCTGTTTCAAAGGCTCGAGATGATATTCTGAATGGATCCCACCCAGTCTCCTTCGAGAAAGCCTGTGAATTCGGGGGCATTCAGGCTCAGATCCAGTTTGGACCCTACTTGGAACACAAGCACAAACCTGGATTTCTTGAGTGAGTTTCCGTGTTTTGAGAAGATGCTGTGTGTCAGGGGGACATGGTCTGTTGGGGCCTGCAGGGCAGTGGGGGAGGCAGAGTCAGCCAGCAACCTCGAACTCATGGGGCAGGGATAGTTTTCACATGACGTGCGTGTTGCTGGCTGGGCCCAGCATTTATTGCCCGTCCCAAGTTGCCCCACCAGAAGGTGGGAGCGAGCTGGTCTTCTTGAACCGCTGCAGTCCATGTGCTGTAGGTAGACCCACAATGCCCTTAGGGAGGGAATTCCAGGACTTTGACCCAGTGAAGGAACGGTGATATATTTCCAAGTCAGGATGGACAGTGGCTTGGAGGGGAATTTGCAGGGAGGTGGTATTCTCAGGTATCCTTTTACATGGAAATAGTCATGGGTTTGGAAGGTGCTGTCTGAGGATCGTGGGTGAATTTCTGCAGTGTACCTTGGAGGTGGTACACACTGCTGCTACTGAGCGTCAGTGGTGGAGGGAGTGGATGCTTGTGGACATGGTGCCAATCAGGTGGGGGCTGCTTTTTCCTGGGTGGTTTCAAGCTTCTTAAATATTGCTGGAGCTGCCCCCATTCAGGATGTGACAGGGATGCATTTCTGACCTGGTCTATGTGTGACTGATGATGACTTTAACTCTCTCTTTCTCTGTGTGTGTGTGTGTCTCTCTCTCTCTCTCTCTCTCTCTCATCTTGTTCTCAGTCTGAAGGAGTTCCTGCCGAAGGAGTACATTAAGCAGAGGAATGCAGAGAAGAAGATCTTCCAGGTATAGCAGCAGTTTCATTCTGAACTTCCCCAGCATGGTGTAGAGCACCTCTCCGACCAACCCTTTTTCATACAGCAGTAGAGTGAAAGAATATTAGATGTGAAGCCAGGCGGGGAAGGATGGTAGTGGTACCAATCTTTACGCAGTTCTTCCATTTATTTATAAACTACAAGCACACACCTCTGAATCCAACCCCCCTCCCCCCAGCAGTTTCAGTTGTGGGTTGTGGGAACCTTCTGTCTTGTAGGCTAATAATTAGTGCCATTGAGCCAGCTCCATGCTCCGACACTCCTGGTATGGCACAGAAGGTGCCTTGGGAAGGCAGTGGCCTGGGGAAAAGGGGCCAGGATTCACTGGCCTCTGTTTGCTGTGGGCCCTCTTCTCAACAGCATTTTGTTTCCCATTCGCTTCCTGCGAAACCCTTTCAGACAGTCAGCCTCCAGGGCTTAGGACCATCAGTCACGGCCTCTCGATTGTCAGAGTCAGGGTCCACCATAGAGTTGTACAGTATGGAACCAGACCCTTTGGTCCAATTAGTCCATGCTGACCAGGTTCCCCAAACTAAATTAGTCCCATTTACCTGCATTTGGCCCATAACCCTCTAAACCTTTCCTGTTCATGTACCTGTCAAATGTCTTTTAAACCTGATCTGGTTCGTTGCCAAGCACCAAACCACTTTGGTAAGGAGCACGGGGACGGCCAGAGTGAGGGTAGGGCCGATCAGGTATAGTGGAGGGAACTTGTGTCTGGAGTCGGAGGAGGTAGTATTTGCTTCAGTATTCACTACTGAGAGGGACCTTGTCGTTTGTGGATGTGGTGCCAATCAACCAGGAGCTGCTTTGTCCTGGATGGTGTCAAGCTTCCTAAACGTTGGAGCTGTCCCCATTCAGGGTGTGACAGGGAGGCAGGCTGATACACTCAAACAGATTGATGTTAAAAAGGAGGATGTGCTGGAAATTTTGAAAAACATAAGGATAAATAAGTCCTCTGTGCAGGTCAGGATGTATCCAAGATTACTACGTGAAGTGAGGGAAGAGATTGCTGCACTTTTGGTGATGATCTTTGTATCCTCACTGTACACTGGAGCAGTACCGGATAATTGGAGGGTGGCAAATGTCATTCCCTTGTTCAAGAATGGGAATAAAGATAACCCTGGGAATTACAGACCAGTCAGTCGTATGTCGGTGGCAAACAAATTATTGGAGAGGATTCTGAGAGACAGGATTTAAGATTATTTGGAAAAGCATAGTTTGATTAGAGATAGTCAGCATGGCTTTGTCAGGGGCAGGTCATGCCTCACAAGCTTTATTGAATTCTTTGAAGATGTGACAAAACACATTGATGAAGGAAGAGCAGTGGATGTGGTGCATATGGATTTTAGCAAGGCATTTGATAAGGTTCCCCATGATAGGCTCATTCAGAAAATCAGGAAGCATGGGATACAGGGAAATTTGGCTGTCTGGATACAGAATTGGCTGGCCCATGAAAGGTGGTAATAGATGGAAAGTATTCAGCCTGGAGCTTGGTGACCAGTGGTGTCCCGCAGGAATCTGTTCTGGGACCTCTGGTGTTTGTGTTGTTTATGAATGACTTGGATGAGGAAGTGGAAGGGTGGGTTAGTAAGTTTGCCAAATGACAAGAAGGTTGATGGAGTTGTGGATAGTGTGGAAGGCTGTTGTAGGTTACAGCAGGACATTGACAAGATGCAGAGCTGGGCTGGTAAGTGGCAGATGGCGTTCAACCTGAAAAATTGTGAAGTAATTCATTTTGGAAGGTTGAATTTGATTGCAGATTACAGGGTCCAACGCAGGAATTTTGGCAGTGTGGGAAGAAGAGGGATCTTGGGGTCCACGTCCATAGATCCCTCAAAATTGCCACCCAAGTTGATAGGGTTGTTAAGAAGGCGTATTTTGTGTTAGCTTTCATTAGCAGGGGGATTGAGTTTAAGAGCCGCAAGGTTATCCTGCAGCTCTATAAAGTCCCAGTTAGACCACACTTGGAATATCGTGTGCAGTTCTGGTCGCCTCATTATAGGAAGGATTTGGAAGCTTTAGAGAGGGGTGCAGAGGAGATTTACCAGGAGTCTGAAATGGAGGGCATGTCTTTGGAAGAAAGATTGAGGAAGCTAGGACTTTTCTCATTGGAGTGAAGAAGGATGAGATGTGACTTGATAGTTGTACAAGATGATGAGAGGCATAAATAGAGTGGGTAGCGAGAGACATTTTCCCAGGGTGGAAATGGCTATCATGAGGGGATTAATTATAAGGTGATTGGAGGAAGTTTTAGGAGAGATGTCAGAGGTAGGTTCTCTACACAGAGAGTGGTGGGTGCGTGGAATGATCTGCCAGCGGTGGGAGTAGAGTTAGTTATGTTAGGCACATTTAAGCGACTCTTAGGAACATGGATGATAGTCAAATGTTGGGTATGTAGGTTAGTTTGATCTTAGAGTAGGATAGAAGTAACGCATAACATTGTGGGCCGAAGGTCTTGTACTGTTCTATGTATTGTAACTGTACCTGCATCCACCACTTCCTCTGGCAGTCTGTTCCGTATACATTCAGATCTTCTTCGCTTGCTTGCATGATGTTCTTGTAACAGAGGTGTGGACTCCAGCAGATCATGGCCCACTGGCCCTATCCCCGAACTCACCCAACCTGCTCATCCCTGGACTGTAGGGAAGAATTTTTAGCACGGCCAGTCCACCTAAGCTGTCCATCTTTGGACTGTGAGAGGGAACCCACACAGACACGGGGAGAATGTGCAGTCTCCACACAGACAGTCACCCGAGGCTGGAATCAAACCCGGGTCCCTGGCGCTGTGAGGCAGCAGTGCTAACCACTGAGCCACCGTGCCATTTAGCGAGATGAAAGAAGAGGAGTGGAGAGTGCGAAATGGTCAGGAAAAATTAGCAGGAAGGGAGTTATTACCCAAAGAAGTGAAACAAAAATTGCTTCAACGAATACTTATTTTCTGATCTGGTTCCTTACACTAGGAACACAAGAACTGCGGGGAAATGACTGAGATTGAAGCAAAAGTTAAATATGTTAAGTTGGCTCGCTCGCTCCGAACCTATGGGGTGTCGTTCTTTTTGGTGAAGGTAAGAATTTTGCTTGCTTGCCCAGTTTTCATGTGCTTTCGGTGACCAGCTGCACTCAGTTTGTGAAAAAGTGAGAGTTGTTGTTGCGTGTGTCAAACATTCAGCAAGCATTCAGTGACCAACACTCGAAGCTATCATTCCTGGACGTAGTGCTCCCTGAACCTGTCTGTTGGGTAAAGTGATTGAGTTGTTGGGAGCTGAAACACAAAAGTGATATTATTGAACACAGTACAGAAATTTCTTTTTATTCATTCATGAGATAAAGGCATCGCAGGCTAGCCCAGCATTTATTGCTCATCCCTTATTGCCCAGAGGCAGTTAAGAGTCAACCACATTGCTGTGGGTCTGGAGTCACATGTAGGCCAGACCAGGTAAGGATAGCAGTTTCCCTCCCTAAAGGACATTACTGAACCAAATGGGTTTTTTTCTGACAATCGACAATGGATTTGTAGTCATCATTAGTCTCTTAATTCCAGATTATTTTACTGAATTCAAATTCTGCCATGGCAGGATTTGAACCCGGGTCCCTAGAACATTACCAGGGTTTCTGGATTAACGCAAACGAAAAGAAAAATTGCTGGAAAAGCTCAGCAGGTCTGGCAGCGTCTGTGGAGAGAAATCAGAGTTAACGTTTCAGGTTGAGTGACCTTTCCTCGGAATTGACCCGAACGAACTCTGATTCCTTTCCACAGGTGGCCAAACCTGCTGAGGTTGTCCAACAATTTCTGTTTTTGTTTCTGATTTACGGCATCCGCAGTCCTTTCAGTTTTTATTTTGTATTTTTCTCTGGATTGACAGTCCATCGATAATCCCACTAGGCCGTCGCTCCCCGATAAATGAAAACAGAAGGAGATGATTCTGCCCATCGAATTTGCTGTGCCATTGGAAATGATCATAACTGACCTTTGACTTCGGCTTCTCTTTCCCCTCCAGTCTCCATGTCTCTCAGTTCCCTGAGACATCAAAGACATTGCTTATTGTAGTCTTTAATGTAGTGAACGAGTGAGCACCTAATCTCCAGTGGGGTAGAGAGTTCCAAAGAACCTCACCCCTTTTGATCAAGTACAACTTGTTCAGCTATAACGCGCATTTCATTAACACTAATTCACCGTAACACAATTGAATAAATGGGGACGCTGTTTCTAAAGCTCAAACGTTTAAAACGTGTGTTGGCTGTAATGCGATTACATCACCGACGCTTGGAACGCTGTTCCTAAAGTACAATTTTTCTGTAATGCGGGGATGCACAAGAATGCAGCCATTGCGTTATAGAAAAGCTATCTGTAACTTCTCCTCGCCTCGGTTGTAAATGATTGACTCTTTATCATGAGGCAGTGGCCTCTATGTTACAATGGAAACCATCTCTGAGTCAACCCGATTAAGCCCCCACAGAGTGGACTGTAAATCTTGCTCTGTCTCTCTCTCTCTCTCTGTCTCTCTCTCCAGAATAACCAAAAATGAGATATGATTTCTGTAATAATTTAAATTTAATTGTTGTTACCGATTGCTAACCTTGTTGGTTGAAACCCTGAATGGAGGTCTGGCTGAACAGTTGGGTGCAGCTGTTACCTGGGTCTACGTTTGGAGTTGGAGATCACAATTGGTTCTTCAGAAATAAGCATGTTTCAGCAATGCCAGTCACCAATTTCACTCACTGATGTCCTTCTGAGCAGTAGGGGATTCCTGTAACGTACTGGTAGTGTCCCTACCTCTGAGCCAAAAGGCTTGTTCAAGTTCCAATTGCTCCAGAAGTAGAGAACAATATTTCTGAGCAGGTTGATGACAAAAGGTCTGTAATAAATGGATGCGTTGTTAAATTAATATTTGAGGGCTCTTGTGGTGTAGTGGTTGTGTCCCTACCTCTGGACCAAGAGGCCTAGGCTAAAGTCCCACCTGCTCCAGAAATATGTCATCATATTTCTGAACAGGAAGTTTTGAAAATCTCTCTCTCGGGACAGTCTTACTTAATTGCACTGTTTTTAATCCTTTACTTGATTGATTAGGTTAAATTCCCTACAGTGTGGAGACAGGCCCTTTGGCCCAACCAGTCTACACCCACCCTCCAAACAGTAACCCACCCAGACCCATTTCCCTCTGACCAATGCACCGAACACTGTGGGCAAATTAGCATGGCCAATTCACCTGACCTGTACATCTTTGGATTGTGGAAGGAAACCCACACAGACACTGGAAGAATGTGCAAACTCCACACAGACAGGCGCCTGAGGCTGCAACCGAACCTGGGGCCCTCATGCTGTGAGACAGCAGTGCTAACCACTGAGCCACCGTGCCACCCGCTTCTTGGCCCATCATTAAGCTGAGCCAAGTCTGTGCCAAGCAATAAATTTCCTTCAGTCTGTACTGTCATTGACCCAAACCCTCATCTTAGCCAAACTGTCTGGTTCCAGTCTTAGGCCTCCTTTTCCCTCATCGTGGGTTCGGTGATGATAATGCCATTGAAAAGATTCAAGGCAAGGAGACTGGCCTTACTTTCCTTGGACCAGTGAAGACTATGAGATGACGTTATTGAGATGTTCAAAATTATGAAAGATTTTCAGAGCATTAAGAAGGATATTCTGTTTCTATGAGTTGGTGTGTCAATAACTATTTAAAGAGAGAGCTAGGAGTGAGATGAGGAGAAATTTCTTCATTCACAGAATTGTTACGATTTGGAATACGCTGCCTGGGAGATTGGGGGTGGCTGATTCCAGAAGAGAGCTGGATACATATTTAAACATGGTGAAGGTTAGAGAGCTATGGAGATAGGGCTGGAGAGTGGGGCTAGCTGGCTCGCTCCTTCAGGAGCCGGTAAAAACATGATGGGTGGATTGGCCACCTTTCGTACTGTAACATTTGATGATTCCACGATCATTTCTGTGCCCAGGGTCTTGATTTCAGAGAAGGGCCCATTGCTGCTGTCTGCAAGGTCTGATGGGAGGAAGTGATGGGGTGGACTTTGCTCCTGAAGAGTCAGGTGGGGTGGTCAACCATCTTTACTGCAAATGGACGGGGCAGTTCACTAAATGGGCAATCCCACCCATTGTATTTGGAAAATCTAAAAGATTGGCACCAGTGTCATGTTGGGTGAATCTTTACATATGAATGGCATTTCCTTTCCTTTTAGGAAAAAATGAAGGGGAAGAACAAGTTAGTACCTCGACTTCTGGGCATTACCAAGGATTCCGTGATGCGTGTCGATGAAAAGACCAAAGAAGTGATGCAAGAGTGGCCACTCACAACTGTCAAACGCTGGGCTGCTTCTCCAAAGAGTTTCACTCTGGTAGGATACTGGGGAAGAGGTTGTTCTCACTGCCTAGAGTTGCTGAGCTTTTTGTTAGTGAATGAGCCGGCTTGCTCACAGAGAGGTCATGAAAGCTGAGAAGCCCCTTATGCTTTTGTTTTCCCAGATAATGGGGGCACTGTATGAAGCAGAACCTAATCCCAGAAACCTGGGAGATCCCAGAGAGTTTGATCAGCTCCAGCAGATCTCCAAAGACCCATTCCTTGGGTTCTCAGCTCCTTTAAGCGCGACATCCACGATGACATCTCTGGGATCTTCTTAGTGCCTTCTTCATCAGTCTATCTGTGAGGGGCCCCAATATAGGAATGGGGCAACGGGATGACTCCCCATCAATTATAGAATTCCCACAGTGTGGGAGCAGTCAATTCAGCCCATTGGGTCCACACCAGCCCTCCGAGAAACATGTTACCCAGACCCAATCTCCTACCCTATCCCTGTAATCCTGCATTTCCCATGGTTGACCCACCCAGCCTCCACATCCTTGGACAACATGTGACAATTTCACACGGCCAATCCACCTAACCTGCACATCTTTGGACTCTGGGAGGACATCCACACAGACACGGGGAGAACGTGCAAGATTCACACAGACAGTTGCCCGAGGCTGGGATGGAACCCATATCCCTGGCGCTGTGAGGCAGCAGTACTAACCACCAAACCACCGTGCTGCCCTTAGGAATAGTCAGTCCCTGCCTACCTTTAGCTTGCTGTTGTCCAAGGAGAGACGGTTGCCATGGTGATTGGGAATGATGGGAGGTTTGTGCTATATCGGAGGCCACAGCTGTACAGAGCAGGTACAGCCACCGTGAAGCCAACACTGGAACAGAATCAGTCTTTGGACCCAAGAATGCAGTGAGCACATTCACTTGAAGTGCTTGTCCTCATGGATTGTTTGTGCCAACTTGTGCACTCTGCAGCTGGCAGAGTGAAGGTTTTAAGCCCTGAGCCACACTGAACCAGATCTGGTCTAACGCTTGGTGTCAAGGGCAGGCATCAGTTCATAGAATCCCTACAGTCTGGATACAAGCCATTTGGAGCAACAACCGACCCTTCGTAGAGTATCCCACCCAGACCCATTCCCTACCCTATTACTCTACATTTTCCCCTGACTAATGCACCTAACCTACACATCCCTAAACACTACAGGCAATTTAGCATGGCCAAGCCACCCCAACCTGCACATCTTTGGATTGTGGGAGGAAACCAGAGCATCCAGAGGAAACCCACGCAGAATGGGGAGAATTTGCAAACTCCACACACAGGCAGTTGCCCAAGGTTGATGATGTGGTTGTCACAGATTGACTGCCTAGTCACTGTATATCCCGCCATTTGACAGTGGAGGGTGGGGCGAAGTAGGTTACCTTTCCATCCTTTTACAGCCCTACACTTTTGGACAATGTCAAGAATTGGGAAGTGGCTGACGTTTGGAATGTGGATGTTCTTGAGACAATGCTCCATTTTCACGAGGCTGTTGGTCCAAGTATTCATGAAATTCGGTCTTGCTCTGTAGGATTTTGGAGAGTACCAGGAAAGCTACTATTCGGTTCAGACGACAGAAGGTGAACAGATCTCTCAGCTAATTGCAGGTTATATCGACATCATCCTCAAGAAGGTCAGTACACCTGTCTAGCACAAACTGAAGACTAAAAGGTATGCGACTAATCAAAGTTCATCATTCTAATAACTCGACTGAGGAGAAAGTGAGGACTCGGGATCAGAGTTGAGAGTGTGGTGCTGGGAAAGCACAGCAGGTCAGGCAGCATCTGAGGAACAGGAGAATCGACATTTCGGGCATAAGCCCTTCATCGGGAATGAGGAATTCCCAATGAAGGGCTTATGCCCGAAAAGTGGACTCTCCTGCTTTTTGGATGCTGCCTGACCGGCTGTGCTTTCCCAGCACCACCCGTTCTCCCATCCTTCTCACGTTCCTCAGCCTTTCTGGTCTTGTCATATATCAGCCAAAATCCTATCTCTCTGTCTACTATCCAATTGATTCCTGTCAAGTCTATACCCTGCGGCCAAATGTTTTAGGCTCTCTGATCAGTTCCTGCTCTGCCTCAGCTCTGAAACGGCTCAAATCCGAGTCACATCATTGCTGCCTTTGCCTTTGCTCAACTTCTCAAGGGGTTCGTCCATCCATCGTGCACCTCTGAACCACCTCAGTGACATTGTCCTCACTCTCCCAGTCTTGCCTGTCCCTCTCCAGCTGCCCCCTACAGAAAAATGTCTTCCCCAGTTTTCTGAGCGGAGAATAAATAATAAATCTGGGCTGTCTGGTTGCTCAGTTCCATAACCCAGCAATTCCTTTGCAACAGTTATATTTACAACTTTGAAATGCTTTCTAGTTGCATCGCCATAGTCTTACCAAACCATAGGGGCTGCTCTCTCATTTGAGAGAGAAGTGACTGGTGGTGATTTAACCTGAGGGCCAGCAGACCTCAGGTGAGGGAAGAGGTTGAGAAGGAGAGCCCTTCATGGTAACCTCAAACCGATGATGGGAATTGAACCCACTCTGTTGGCATCATACTGCTCTGTAAACCAACAATCCAGCCAACTGAGCTAAACCGATTCCCCTTGGGATGCTTTAAATCATAAAGTAAAACTTACTATGACCGAATGGTTTAAATGGTAACTTTCCTGGGCCAGAGCAGTTGGTTGATATTGCATTGATTACTATCAGCTTCCAAATGGTCGTTGGTAATTAGCAGCTGAATTGTCCGTCCTTAGTTGAATGGGCAAATAATATGCAAAATTAAGCAGGTTAGAGTTATATAGCACAGAAACGGACCCTTTGGTCCAACCAGTCATGTTGACCATAGCTAAACTAGTCCCACCTACCTGTGCTTGGCCCACATCCCTCCAAACTTTTCTTATTCATGTACTTATCCAAATGTCTTTTAGTTTTTTTAACTGTACCCACATCCACCACTATTTCTGGACGTTCACTCCCCAAACGAACCATTCTGTGTAAAAAAAAAATTGCCTCTCTTTTTTCTTTGAATGTTTCTCTTCTCACCTTGGAAGTATGCCCCTTGATCTTGATATGCCCCACCCAGGGGAAAAGACACCCGCCATTTGTCTTATTGACACCCTACATGATTTTACAAACCTGGATGAGGTCACCCCTCACCTTCCTACACTCCAGTGAAAAAAACCCCAGCCTATCCAACCTTTTCTTATAACTCAAACCTCTCAAGGTTCTCAAAGTCAAGGACGAGATGCTGTTTGTTTAAAAAAAAGATGAAGCTGTTGGATGTGGGTTTGCTCGCTGAGCTGGAAGGTTCATGTCCAGATGTTTTGTCACCCTACTAGCTAACATCTTCAGTGGGCCTCAGGCGAAGCACTGTATATGATTCCTGCTTTCTATTTATATGTTTAGGTTTCTTTGGGTCGGTGTTGTCATTTCCTGTGGTGATTTCATTTGCTGTGGTGATGTCATTTCCTGTTCTTTTTCTCAGGGGGTGGTCGATGGGGTCTAACTCGATCTGCTTGTTGATAGAGTTCCAGTTGGAATGCCGTGCTTCTAGGAATTCTCGTGCATGTCTCTTTTTGGCTTGTCCTAAGATGGATATGTTGTCCCAGTTGAAGTGGTGTCCTTTCTTATCTGTATGTAAGCTGAAGCTGTGTAAAGACCAGTCAGTATTTGGTTGTATCATTAAATAGGAGAAAGTGAGGACTGCAGATGCTGAAGATCAGAGTCGAAGAGTGTGGTGCTGGAAAAGCACAGCCGGTCAGGCAACATCCGAGGAGCAGGAGAATCAACGTTTCGAGCATAAGCTCTTCAGTCCTGATGAAGGGCTTATGCCCAGAACATCGATTCTCCTGTTCCTCGAATGCTGCCTGAGTAGCTACGCTTATCCAGCACCACACTCCTCGATACTGTATTATTAAATGACTGTTTGAGACTGGGGGGTGATAGCTTAATGAAGGGGAGGGGCCTGTGTTAGAAAGATAGGGAAATGGGGCTGATGGGATTGGGACTGTGGCTCATGTTTGAGACCAACACCATCATCGATCGGTTGGGTTAGAAGAGCCTGTTTCTTGGTTGTCTTTTATGTGAGATTCCTGGAGAAGTCTCTGGATTTCTTTGGACAATTATAGTGAGCGTGATAACAGCACAGCCTCGTCTGCATGAGTTTGTGATGTCTCTAACACTTCCTCCTTCCTGTAGAAGCAAAGTAAGGATCGATTTGGACTGGAAGGGGATGAAGAGTCAACAATGCTGGAAGAATCGGTCTCTCCAAAAAAGTAAAGAATCAGAGCTATTTAACCATAATTATTCTTGCACCTCTCCTCACCAGAAAATACATAAACCTTCCTACTGACTTCCAGACTGACTGAAATCTGAAATGTTTAGTTAGAGAACAAACATGTTCCAAAATCTTCATGCATCTTGGTTTTTCCAAACCGTCTGTTTGCGTCAATCTAAATTGTGAGCTCTGTTTGGGAGTTGCTCTGAGTTGGAAGATGGTGGGTTCAAGTCTCACTCTGGAATTTGAGCGCATCATTGTCATGCTGACCCTCCCACTGAGGGAGCGTGGCATCTTGTTGAGGGGAATGCTCCTCAGAGTCTCCCCACCTTCCTTTCCTGGTGGATGTGAGAGATCTCCTGGCACTGGTTTCAAGATGTTCCTAGTGTCGCAGTCCGTGGTTATCTCCCTATCCAACATCACCAATAATGAATAATCTGCTCATTGTCACACTGCTGTTTCATAGGAGCATAGAATCCCTACAGTGTGGAAACAGGCCATGTGGCCCAACAAGTCCACACTGAGCCTCCGAAGAGTAATCTACCCAGACTCAATCCTCTACCCTCAATTTACCCAACACTATGGGCAATTTAGCGTGGCCAATTCACCTAATCTGCGCATTTTTGTGTATGTGGGAGGAAACCCATGCAGACACGGGGAGAATGTGCAAACCCCACACAGGCAGTCACCAAAGGCTGGAATTTAACCCAGGACCCTGGTGCTGTCAGGTAACAGTGCTAACCACTGACCAACGATGTGCCCCAACACTGTGCTGTTTGTTGGGAGCTTCCCATTTGCAAATTGGCTGCTGCGTTTCTTCAATGGCGACTGCGTGTTGTCCCACGATGGCATGAGGCGCTGCGCAAATTCGGAATTATTTTTTGACGGCGGTTGAACCCTGCCACTGGTGAATAACTCTCCTGCCCTTAACTCTCCACAGATCCACCATACTGCAGCAGCAGTTTAATAAGACAGGGAAGATTGAGCACGCGTCGGTGGCGCTGCCCGCTGTGATGAGGCCGGGCGCGGGCGGGCCGGAGAGCTTCAACACTGGCACCATGCCAGCTCCTCAGCAGCAGATCCTGAGTGGGCAAATGCACCGGGGCCACATGCCCCCACTGGTAGGAATCTGGAGTTACGATTTCTGGACAGCAGTCCACTTGTTCATTCCACAACCAGTGAGAACTCACTTCACAGTTTGTCATGTTTTTCAACAATGCATTAACACCAAAGTTCATTTATTGCTCCCATTCCTTTGGAAGCCCTTTGATTTGCAATTTGGATTCAGTTTCTTGATTTTTATTTTTAATAAATTAAAAGTTGTGCGTGTTTATCTTAAAAATAATTTCACCTTAGATTCAGACACTGACTTATGTTGATTAATGTGCATCTTTTATCTTTGAAAGAAATGTACGATTTGATCCTAACTGGCTTTGCTAATTTGCTCTGCCTAACAGACATCAGCACAGCAAGCATTAATGGGAACCATTAACTCCAGTATGCAGGCGGTTCAGCAAGCTGAGTCTGACCTGACTGAGATAGATAATTTACCCCCACTGGGGCAGGACATGGTGAGTCTGTTTGCTCCCGCTTCACTCCTCGTTTCAAATCATAATCGACGTGTCTCAAATGGGAAAGCCCTGGGCCTGATTTTATCCATTGGTTGACATTCTCTTGAATTATTCAGCACACTTTCGTCTATTAGCAGGGACTCTCGTCAGTTGTGCATTTGGGGTTTTTGAAATGGCGGCATTGTGAGCCCCGGGTTAATGTTCTTGGCGATGTGGGTTCGAATCCTGTCACAGGCAGATCGTTAAAATCCAGAATGTAGAAAACAAATAGAGTGTAACGCCGATTGTGTGACCACAGTCAATTGCTGTTCAACACCCTACCTGGTTCGTTTTCGGGGAAGGAAATCTGCTGTCCTTACCTGGTCTGGTCTACATGTGACTCCATGTGATTGATTCTTAACGAAAGCTTCTGACCTGAATCATCGACTCCCCTTCTCTTCTGATGCTGCTGTGCTTTTTCCAGCTCCACTCTGACTCTCCAACATCTGCAGTTCTCACTATCTCCTAGTTGATTCGTAACTGCCCTCTGAAATGACTCGACGAGCAACTGGGTTCACGGGGTTACGAAGCAAACAAAACCTTGACCTTGCCGTTCGTGTTCACGTCCTGTACATGGGTAAAGTGCATTTGATGGGAGGGGTCCGGGTGTTTGGGCTAACCCCCCCCCCCCCCCCCCCGTTCCTCCTCCAGTGTTACCTGTGAATATCGAAACCCCCAGTCCATCCAGACTGGCTATCGAAGGCTGCAACTGTTTGCAGAATGGGTTGCTGTATCATAACTGACTGAACAATATCAGTCCGTTTGGCCCATCTAATTTGTGTTGGTGTTGATCAGCATTTGTAGGAAGGTGGTGTTCTTTCCCTGGTCATTGAAGAGCAGCTGGCATTATTGAATGTAACCATATTGTTTTTGCCCATTCACAGGCTGGCTGGGTCCACAACTCATTTACCTGGAGTTATGCAGACTCCAGTGCCACGTGAATTTGGTCAGTCAATATCCTGAGAGTAACAAGACCGTTTTCTTTACCCGACACTGTATTCCTCTATTCTGTTCTTTCCTCAATGTGTCCACACTGTTTTCCTCAGTCTCTGAGTGTTTCCAGATTATCAGCACAATTTTTCTCCTTGGATTTATAACAAACAGTCTTGTATGCCAAAATTTGATATTTTAAACATGAGTCACTCACAGTTATGGTGTTCATAACCTGTGCTCATCGACGTTTGCCTGTTTACAAATCACTCAGTGGTCATTCAGGATGTGAAACTCAGGAGAGAAATGAGAAGGGGACTTGTTTAATGGTTGTTGGAAAAGGAGATATCGCACCCTGACAGCCTCTGCACATCCATCTGATTTAGTATCCCACTCATGACTGCCAGACTACTCAGACCTCTTGGCATCATAGTAGCCCACAAACCCACCAACACACTAAAAAAGCAGCTAATGAACTTGAAAGACCCTATGCAGACGAACAAACAAACTAATGTCATATACAAAATACCTTGCAAGAACTGTAACAAACACTACATTGGACAAACAGGCAGAAAACTAGCCAGAAGGATACATGAACAGCAACTAGCCACAAAAATGACATGACCCACTCTCTTTAGTATCCTGACATACAGTTGAGGAAGGACACCATTTTGACTGGGACAACTCATCCATCCTAGGACAAGCCAAACAGAGATATGCGCGAGAATTCCTAGAAGCATAGCATTCCAACCGGAACTCTATCAACAAACACATTGACTTGGATCCCGTTTACCACCCACCAAGGAAATGGCATCACCAACTCAAGGAAACCTAAACACATAAATAGAAAGCAGGCTATACCACCAGTACTTCATCCGGAGGCTCACTGACGTTACCCAGTTTGGAGACGAAACGTCAGAAAATGAATCTTCCAGCTCAGCGAGCAAACTTACATCCACACCCATCCTACTCATCCTGTTCCCAGTAGTCCACTGGGAAAGTAATGTCATTTGCTCTAACTGTGGAAATGGATTGGATGGGCTCTAGAGTTGTGTTTTCTTTATACAGAGTTATGCAACACGGAAACCAACCCTTCGGTCCAACTCACCCATGCCGACCAGATATCCTGAATTAAATTAGATTAGATTCCCTACAGTGTGGAATCTAGTCCCGTTTGCAAAAATTTGGTCCATATCCCTATAAACCTTTCCGATTCATGTCCCTATTAAATGTTGTATTTGTATCAGCCTCCACCACTTTCTCTGGCAGCTCATTCCATACATGCACCACCCTCTGTGTGAAAAAGTTGCCCCTTAGGTCTCTTTCAAATCTTTCATCTCTCAAAGCTATTCCACATAATAGATCTCAGTGAGAGGTCTGAGAGCAGACAGCACAATATACATTGGCGTTAAAGGTGGCTAGGACTTGGATCAGATGTGACTCAGAATGGGTTTTTATTTATTCTTTCACAGAATGTAGGCATTGCTGATAACATTTATTACCCAATCTTAATTACCCAAAGAGCAGTTAAGAGTCAACCGCATTGCTGGGGGTCTGGAGTCACATGTAGGCCAGACCAGGTAAAGATGGCAGTTTCCTTCCCTAAAGGAGATTAATGAACAAGATGGATTTTTATGACAATTGCCAACAGTTTCATGGTCATCATTAGATTTTTAACTCCAGACATCTATTGAATTCAAATTCCACCATCTGTCGCGGCGGGATTCGAACCCAGGTTCAGAATGGGTTTAACGGCAACACATGTCCTGAGGGTGTTCTCCGCTGTAGATAGCGGTTGCTCTGGGATGGGAGCCATTTGCATCCTGACGACATAGCTGCTGATTTCCGTCTCCCCTCAGGCGTCCAAGGTGTGGGTCCAGAACAAGGTGGATGAATCGAAGCACGAAATCCACTCGCAGGTCGATGCAATCACAGCGGGGACAGCCTCGGTGGTCAACCTCACCGCCGGTAAGTCCCGGTTATTCCAAGCGCCGTCACTTCAAACTGGATGAAAGCCTTTCCCGATTCAGTGGTACCCGCGGCAACCCCCTCGCTACCTTCTGTTGTCTTTGTCTGACCAAGTGATGGAGAATGAAGCTTAGAACATGGGTCCCATTGGGCCCTGGGGACTTAGCCACCTTAATGCTCTTCAAGAGACCCAGCACCCGTTCTTTCTTAATCTCACAATGCCCTAACAGTTTAGCATGCTCCACACCAATCTCATTCTCCTTCTCCTGGGTGAATACTGACGCAAAGTACTCATTTCGGATCTCACCCACATTCTCTGTCTCCAAGCACAAGTTCCCTCCTTTATCCTTGAGTGGTCCCACCTTCTCCCTAGTTATCCCCTTAATTTTAATGTATGCATATAATCCCTTGGGATTCTGTTGCTAATGAAATGCTTCCCATTTCATGGCCCCTTTTTGTTCTCCTAAATCCCTACCTGAGTTATTTCCTGCTTTCTTCATACTCCTCATGGGCCTGGTCCAATTTTGGCTTCATAAACCTTATAAAATGTTTGACTAAATTCACAGCCTCTCTCATTATCTAAGGGGCCAGTTGGTGCAGTTGGAGTGTGATCTATAATTCTAAGGAGAAATGTGACATTTACCTTTGAAAGTGGAATGTGTTTTTTCCTTACACAGGCAGGAGGCTAGTGTGATTGGGGAGGCGAATGTGGCACTGGGGAGGGTGAGTGTGCCGGGGGCGAGTGTGACAAGGGGTAGGTGTGACAGGGTGAGTGTGATGGGGCAGGTATGCCATAGGGGTGTGTGTGATGAGGGGGCAAGTGTGACAGGGTGAGTGTGATGAGAGGGTGGGTGTGACATGGGGGTGAGTATGATGTGGGGTCGAGTGTGGTGGAGGGATGGGTGTGTGTGATGAGGGGGCAAGTGTGACGGAGGGTGAGTGTGATGAGGGGATGAGTGTGATGAGGGGGCGAGTGTGATGGAGGAGAAGGTGAGTGTGATGGAGGGGACGAGTGTAACAGAGGGCAGGGTGAGTGTGATGAGGGGGTGAGTGTGACGGGGGCGAGTATGACATGGGGGTGAGTGTGATGTGGGAGGGGCTGAATGTGCCAGGGGTGAGTGCGACAGGGAGCGAGTGTGACAGGGTGAGTGTGATGGGGGTGGGTATGACATGGGGATGAGTATGTTGTGGGGCGAGTGTGATGGAGGGGAGGAGGTATGTGTGACGGAGAGGAGGGCGAGTGTGATGTCGGAGTGTGTGTGACGGAGGGGAGGGTGAATGTGATGAGGGAGTGAGTGTGACAGAGAGGGTGAGTGTGATGAGGGGGTGAGTGTGTTGCAGGATTTAAGAACCCCTCCCCCCCCCCCCCCGCTACTTTACAGTGCCATGCACAGCCTGTCAGCACAGAGAGGAGAAAAGGAGCACATGCTTCAACTGCCCTGGGACTCAGTAACGAGAGAGTGTGCAGCCTGGGGGCGGGGGTGTGTGTGTGCGTGTATGTGTGTGAGAGAGAGAGTGTATGGGGGTAATGTGATGGCAGGAGGAGCAGGGCTGAGTGTGACGTGACGCGGAAAGCCGGGACAGGTTGTAAATGGCGGTGCTTCCCTCCAGGAGATCCCGCAGACACCGATTACACAGCAGTGGGCTGTGCCATCACCACCATCTCCTCCAACCTGACGGAGATGTCCAAGGGGGTGAAGATGCTGGCTGCTCTCATGGACGATGACATTGGCAGTGGGCAGGACCTCCTGCGGGCCGCGAGGACGTTGGCTGGCGCCGTGTCTGACCTGCTGAAGGCAGTCGAACCTTCGTCAGGGGAGGTGAGCTGGCGGGAGGGGGAGGGTGATGAGTCACGAGCTGGGTGGGGGTGGGGTGGAGTGGGCATCGTGAAAACATTTCTCGTTGAAGTCTGAAATGCAAAGAAATTGAGAAAATTGGATGGGCAGTCACACAATTTCTGGCTTTGGGAAACCTATTTACAGCTGTTAGTTTTGCCGGCTGGCGTTGGAGAATAACATCAAACCAAATACAGAGGCCGTTCAATCCACCATGCCTGTACTGGCTCTTTTGAAAGAGCAATCCCACTGGCTCTGCTTTGTCCCAATAGGCTGGTTTTATTTCACCTTTTCCAATGTTTACCTGATTCCCATTTTGAAGGTCCAACTGAATCCCCATTTCCATTCCACCTCTGCCTGATCTGTGCAATAATGCACAGTGTGTTATATGGTCTTGAGCTCCTGTTATGAAATGGATGTTACCTCGCCTCCTGAGTCACTGAGCTGCAGTAAGAGCGATGCAGACCTTTGCTGTGTTCTTTAGGCCAAAGGTTTTGAAACTTATTGCTGTGTCCCTGTCACTGGGGACTGGTAGCCTTTCTTAATCTGAAGTTAAAAACCACACAACACCAGGTTATAGTCGAACAGGTTTATTTGGAAGCACTAGCTTTCGGAGCACTGATCCTTCACCAGGTGGCTATGAGCTTGTACTTCCAAATAAACCTGTCGGACTATAACCTGGTGCTGTGTGATTTTGAACTTTGTCCGCCCCAGTCCAACATCGGCTCCTCCACATCATGTTTCTCAATCTGGGCGTTATTAGGAGATAGTTTCAGTACCCAACGTGCACGTATGTTTTGTCTGAAGTCAGTGCATCTGTGTGTGTGCTTTCCTGTTCGCAGCCTCGGCAGACTGTACTGACAGCGGCTGGAAGCATCGGCCAGGCCAGTGGAGACCTCCTGCGGCACATTGGAGAGAGCGAGACAGACGAACGATTCCAGGTAGGAAGAAAGGTCTCTCTGGAGGGCTTCATTGGGGGGTTGTTGCCATCGCAGTTTGACACTTACCCTTGTTTGTCAGTCTGACTTGTGTTGGTTTTCCATGGACTTTTCACGGGATTGATCCTTCATTTATTGTCCCTGGAGATAAATTTGTTCCATGTTTGATCTAGAATGTTCTACTCATTCAGATGCACTTGTTGGGCAGCTGCATGAATTTGGTGCTGGATGAGAATGTTAATAAATTTCTCCCAATGAGTGGGTAATGAGGCAGACAAAAGCCCAAGTATGTGTGTGCGCTTCTGTTTCCATGGCAACGGTTCCCTGGAACAAATTGCCGACCTTGGGGCTCGAGGGGCGCCACTCTGCTTCACAACATCGCCGACAGGAGCTTTTCCTGCTCTTACTGCCTGACATCAATGTCTATGGTCGGGGGTCTATTGGGGATTTGTCGGTTAATAATTGCCTGGTGTGGTCGTGTTACAAACTTTGTCCTCGATCTTAAACTCTTAAAGTGGGACTTGAACCTGCAGCATTCAGACTCTACCCAATGTGTCACAAGGTGATTCCAGGGAATGTTCATACGATATATTACTGCTGCCAGTAATCAGTAACATTAAAGTTTCGTGTTATTCGCTAATAATCACTGAATTCTATATCTGTGCCATTACTAAGACCCCCTCTGTCCAGATCAATGACATGCCTGCCTCTTGTTCAGCTCAATTCCTGCTACCCCCTCCAGATTTGAAAATCTGGCCCAGTTCCAGTTGCTTCCCTCTGTCTCCCCCTCCCCCCCCACCTCGCTGACCTTCCCCCACTCCCTCACCCACTCTCCTCCCCCTACCCCCACTCTCACTCCTCACCACCACCCCACTCACTCTCTTCCCCCCCCAACCCCCATTCACTCTCCTTCCCCCCACCCCCTCCACTCACTCTCCTTCCATTCACCCCACCACTCGCTCTCCTTTCCCTCACCCCCCCACTCGCTCTCCTTTCCCTCACCCCCCCACTCGCTCTCCTTTCCCTCACCCCCCCACTCGCTCTCCTTTCCCTCACCCCCCCACTCACTCTCGTTCCCCTCACTCCCCCGCTCTCCTTCCCCTCACCACCCCCACTCGCTCTCCTTTCCCCCACTCGCATTCCTTCCCCTCAGCCCCCCCACTCGCTCTCGTTCCCCTCACTCCCCCGCTCTCCTTCCCCTCACCACCCCCACTCGCTCTCCTTTCCCCCACTCGCATTCCTTCCCCTCAGCCCCCCCACTCGCTCTCCTTTCCCTCACCCCCCCCACTCGCTCTCCTTTCCCTCACCCCCCCCACTCACTCTCGTTCCCCTCACTCCCCCGCTCTCCTTCCCCTCACCACCCCCACTCGCTCTCCTTTCCCCCACTCGCATTCCTTCCCCTCAGCCCCCCCACTCGCTCTCCTTCCCCTCAGCCCCCCCACTCGCTCTCGTTTCCCCCACCCCCCACTCGCTCTCCTTCCCCTCAGCCCCCCCACTCACTCTCCATCCCCTCACCCCCCACTCGCTCTCCATCCCCTCACCCCCCCACTCGCTCTCCATCCCCTCACCCCCCCACTCGCTCTCCATCCCCTCACCCCCCCACTCGCTCTCCATCCTCCCACCCCCCCACTCGCTCTCCATCCTCCCACCCCCCCACTCGCTCTCCATCCTCCCACCCCACCACTCGCTATCCATCCTCCCACCCCCCCACTCACTCTCCATCCCCTTACACCCCCACTCACTCCCAATCCCCTCACCCCCCCTACTCGCTCTCCATCCCCCCACCCACCCACTCGCTCTCCATCCCCCCACACCCCCATGCGCTCTCCATCCCCTCACCCCCCCACTCGGTCTCCTTCCCCTCACCTTTTCACCGCCCCCCCACTCGCTCTCCTTCCTCCCGCTCCCCCCACTCTCTCTCCTTCCGTCCCCCCCCACTTGCTCTCCTTCCCCTCACCCCCCCCACTCGCTCTCCATCCCCCCAATTCCCCACTCGCTCTCCATCCCCCCACCCCCCCACTTGCTCCCCACCCCCCCACTTGCTCTCCATCCCCCCACCTCCCCCACTCGCTCTCCATCCCCCCACCTCCCCCACTCGCTCTCCATCCCCCCCAAACCTCCATGCGCTCTCCATCCCCTCACCCCCCCACTCGGTCTCCTTCCCCTCACTTGCTCTCCCTCCCCTCACCGCCCCCCCACTCGCTTTCCTTCCTCCCTCCCCCCCACTCTCTCTCCTTCCTCCCGCCTCCCCCACTCGCTCTCCTTCCCCCCAATTCCCCACTCGCTCTCCATCCCCTCACCCTCCCACTCGCTCTCCTTCCCCTCAGCCCCCCCAACTCGCTCTCCATCCCCCCACCCCCCACACCCCAACTCGCTCTCCATCCCCCCCACACCCCCAGTCGCTCCGCATCCCCTCACCCCCCCCACGCTCTCTCCATCCCCTCACCCCCCCACTCGCTCTCCATCCCCTCACCCCCCCACTCGCTCTCCAACCTCCCACCCCCCCACTCGCTCTCCATCCTCCCACCCCCCCACTCGCTCTCCATCCTCCCACCCCACCACTCGCTATCCATCCTCCCACCCCCCCACTCACTCTCCATCCCCTTACACCCCCACTCACTCCCAATCCCCTCACCCCCCCTACTCGCTCTCCATCCCCCCACCCACCCACTCGCTCTCCATCCCCCCACACCCCCATGCGCTCTCCATCCCCTCACCCCCCCACTCGGTCTCCTTCCCCTCACCTTTTCACCGCCCCCCCACTCGCTCTCCTTCCTCCCGCCCCCCCCACTCTCTCTCCTTCCGTCCCCCCCCACTTGCTCTCCTTCCCCTCACCCCCCCCACTCGCTCTCCATCCCCCCAATTCCCCACTCGCTCTCCATCCCCCCACCCCCCCACTTGCTCCCCACCCCCCCACTTGCTCTCCATCCCCCCACCTCCCCCACTCGCTCTCCATCCCCCCACCTCCCCCACTCGCTCTCCATCCCCCCCAAACCTCCATGCGCTCTCCATCCCCTCACCCCCCCACTCGGTCTCCTTCCCCTCACTTGCTCTCCCTCCCCTCACCGCCCCCCCACTCGCTTTCCTTCCTCCCTCCCCCCCACTCTCTCTCCTTCCTCCCGCCTCCCCCACTCGCTCTCCTTCCCCCCAATTCCCCACTCGCTCTCCATCCCCTCACCCTCCCACTCGCTCTCCTTCCCCTCAGCCCCCCCAACTCGCTCTCCATCCCCCCACCCCCCACACCCCAACTCGCTCTCCATCCCCCCCACACCCCCAGTCGCTCCGCATCCCCTCACCCCCCCCACGCTCTCTCCATCCCCTCAACCCCCACTCGCTCTCCTTCCCCCCACCCCCCACTCGCTCTCCTTCCCCTCAGCCCCCCCACTCGCTCTCCTTCCCCTCGCCCCCTCCACTCGCTCTCCATCCCTCCACCCTCCCACCTGCTCTCTTTCCCCTCACCCCTCCACTCGCTGTCCTTCACCCCCCACTTGCTCTCCTTCCCCTCACCCCGCCCACTCGCTCTCCATCCCCCCAATTCCCCCCCACTTGCTCTCCATCCCCCCAATTCCCCACTCGCTCTCCATCCCCTCACCCTCCCACTCGCTCTCCTTTCCCCCCCCACCCCCCCACTCACTCTTCTTTCCCCCCCACCCCCCCACTCACTCTCCTTTCCCCCCACCCCCCCACCTACTCTCCTTCCCCTCAGCTCCCCCAACTCGCTCTCCATCCCCCCACCCCCCACGCCCCAACTCGCTCTCCATCCCCCCCACACCCCCAGTCGCTCCGCATCCCCTCACCCCCACCATGCTCTCTCCATCCCCTCACCCCCCACTCGCTCTCCTTCCCCCCACCCTCCACTCGCTCTCCTTCCCCTCAGCCCCCCCACTCGCTCTCCTACCTCCCGCCCCCCCACTCGCTCTCCTTCCCCTCACCCCCTCCACTCGCTCTCCATCCCCCCACCCTCCCACCTGCTCTCTTTCCCCTCACCCCTCCACTCGCTGTCCTTCACCCCCCACTCGCTCTCCATCCCCTCACCCCCCCACTCGCTCTCCATCCCCTCACCCCCCCACTTACTCTCCATCGCCCCACACCCCCACGCGCTCTCCATCCCCCCACGCGCTCTCCATCCCCCCACACTCCCCACTTGCTCTCCATCCCCTCACCCCCCCACTCACTCTCCTTCCCCTCAGCCCCCCCAACTCGCTCTCCATCCCCCCACCCCCCACACCCCAACTCGCTCTCCATCCCCCCCACACCCCCAGTCGCTCCGCATCCCCTCACCCCCCCACGCTCTCTCCATCCCCTCACCCCCCACTCGCACTCCTTCCCCCCACCCCCCACCCCCCACTCGCTCTCCTTCCCCTCAGCCCCCCCACTCGCTCTCCTACCTCCCGCCCCCCCACTCGCTCTCCTTCCCCTCACACCCTCCACTCGCTCTCCATCCCCCCACCCTCCCACCTGCTCTCTTTCCCCTCACCCCTCCACTCGCTGTCCTTCACCCCCCACTCGCTCTCCATCCCCTCACCCCCCCACTCGCTCTCCATCCCCTCACCCCCCCACTTGCTCTCCATCGCCCCACACCCCCACGCGCTCTCCATCCCCCCACACGCTCTCCATCCCCCCACACTCCCCACTTGCTCTCCATCCCCTCACCCCCCCACTCACTCTCCTTCCCCTCAGCCCCCCCAACTCGCTCTCCATCCCCCCACACCCCACTCCCTCACCATCCCCAACGCCCCAACTCGCTTTCCATCCCCCCACACCCCCACTCACTCCGCATCCCCTCACCCCCCCCACGCGCTCTCCATCGCCTCACCCCCCCACTCGCTCTCTTCCCCCCCCACCCCCCACTCGCTCTCCTTCCCTCAGCCCCCCCACTCGCTCTCCTTCCTCCCGCCCCCCACTCACTCTCCTTCCCCTCACCCCCCCACTCGCTCTCCTTCCCCTCACCCCCCCACTCGCTCTCCTTCCCCTCACCCCCCCACTCGCTCTCTGTCCCCTCACCCCCCCACTCGCTCTCCGTCCCCTCACCCCCCCACTCGCTCTCCGTCCCCCCACCCCCTCACTTGCTCTCCGTCCCCCCACCCCCTCACTCGCTCTCTGTCCCCCCACCCCTCCACACGCTCTCCATCCCCCCCACCCTCCCACTCGCTCTCCTTCCCCTCACCCCCCCTCCCGCTCTCCTTCTCCTCACCCCCCCACTCGCTCTCCTTCCCCTCACCGCCCCACTCGCTCTCCATCCCCCTCACCCCCCCACTCGCTCTCCCTCCCCTCACCCCCCCCACATGCTCTCCCTCCCCTCACCCTCCCCTCACCCCCCCACTCGCTCTCCTTCCCCTCACCCCCCCACTCGCTCTCCATCCCCCTCACCCCCCCACTCGCTCTCCATCCCCCTCACCCCCCCACTCGCTCACCATCCCCCTCACCCCCCCACTCGCTCACCATCCCCCTCACCCCCCCACTCGCTCTCCATCCCCCTCACCCCCCCACTCGCTCTCCATCCCCCTCACCCCCCCACTCGCTCTCCATCCCCCTCACCCCCCCACTCGCTCTCCTTCCCCTCACCCCCCCCACTCGCTCTCCTTCCTCCCGCCCCCCCCACTCGCTCTCCTTCCTCCCGCCCCCTCCACTCGCTCTCCTTCACTTCACCCCCCCACTCGCTCTCCTTCACTTCACCCCCCACTCGCTCTCCTTCCCTTCACCCCCTCCACTCGCTCTCCTTCCCTTCACCCCCTCCACTCGCTCTCCTTCCCCCTCACCCCCCCACTCGCTCTCCATCCCCCTCACCCCCCCACTCGCTCTCCCTCCCCTCACCCCCCCACACGCTCTCCCTCCCCTCACCCCCCCACTCGCTCTCCATCCCCCTCACCCCCCCACTCGCTCTCCTTCCCCTCACCCCCCCACTCGCTCTCCTTCCTCCCGCCCCCCCCACTCGCTCTCCTTCCTCCCGCCCCCTCCACTCGCTCTCCTTCACTTCACCCCCCCACTCGCTCTCCTTCACTTCACCCCCCCACTCGCTCTCCTTCCCTTCACCCCCTCCACTCGCTCTCCTTCCCCCTCACCCCCCCACTCGCTCTCCATCCCCCTCACCCCCCCACTCGCTCTCCATCCCCCTCACCCCCCACTCGCTCTCCATCCCCCTCACCCCCCCACTCGCTCTCCATCCCCCTCACCCCCCCACTCGCTCTCCATCCCCCTCACCCCCCCACACGCTCTCCCTCCCCTCACCCCCCCACTCGCTCTCCTTCCCCTCACCCCCCCACTCGCTCTCCATCCCCCTCACCCCCCCCACTCGCTCTCCTTCCCCTCACCCCCCCACTCGCTCTCCTTCCTCCCGCCCCCCCCACTCGCTCTCCTTCCTCCCGCCCCCTCCACTCGCTCTCCTTCACTTCACCCCCCCACTCGCTCTCCTTCACTTCACCCCCCCACTCGTTCTCCTTCCCTTCACCCCCTCCACTCGCTCTACTTCCCATCAGTCCCCCCACTTGCTGTCCATCCCCCCACCCTCCCACTCACTCTCCTTCCCCCAACCCCAACTCGCTCTCCTGCCCCTCACCCCCCCACTCGCTCTCCGTCCCCCCACCCGCTGTCGGTCCCCCCACCCCCCAACTCACTCTCCTTCCCCCCACTCGCTCTCCATCTCCCCACACCCACTCCTCTCCTTCACCCCCCCCACTTGCTCTCCTTCCCCTCACCCCCCCCACTCGCTCTCCATCCCGTCACCCCCCCCACTCGCTCTCCTCCCCCCAAACTTCCTCACCCACTCTCCTCCCCCTACCCTCCACTCATTGACCTCCCCCACCCCCCACTCACTCTCCTCCCCCCACCCGCTCCCCTTCCCCCATCCCCCCACCCGCTCCCCTTCCCCCATCCCCCCACCCGCTCCCCTTCCCCCAAACCCCCTCACGCGCTCCTCCCCCCATCTACTC
Source organism: Chiloscyllium plagiosum (assembly GCF_037043375.1). NCBI lineage: Eukaryota > Metazoa > Chordata > Chondrichthyes > Orectolobiformes > Hemiscylliidae > Chiloscyllium > Chiloscyllium plagiosum. The sequence continues at coordinate 18,365,788 of NW_028270180.1, read as the reverse complement.
TTCTCTCTCCCCCCCCCACTCGCTCTCCTCCCACCCACCCCACCCTCACCCCCCAACTCGCACTCCTTCACCCCTCCCCCACTCACTTGCTCTCCTTCAGTATCACAGCCTCCTGAAATCTCAGTGCGGGGTCCTTTCCAAATCTGGCCTCTGCACTCTCCTTGATTGTAACTAGTGCACTGTTGATGGCCATTCCTTTATCTGCCGAGACTCTAACCTCTGAAATCTGGTTTTTAACAGGCTCTCAATTTTTTGCATTGAGAGAAATACACTGCATAATGCACACCTTGAGATTAATCAACGCACTGTTTCAGTCTGGCCCTCTGCACAGGAGCATAGATGAAATCCCAGTCCATGCCCACCACCTGAACATACTTAAACATCCAATTAATATCTAATGCAAAGGACCCTCTTGTGGTACAGTGGTATTGTCCCTACCCCTGAACCAGGAGGCCTGGGTTCAAGTCCCACCTGCTCCCAAGTTGTGTTATAACGTCCCTGAGCAGATTGATTGGAAAAATAGTTTAAATGAGAAGAAAGAAAAAGGGAAATATTTAATGTGTGTCCAGATCCTGGGGCTCTGAGGTGCAGATGTAGCGTCCCTGCCTCTGGGCCAGATGGATGTGAAAGCTGTGAAGGTGTGTCACAATACATTCAATCCCAGATGGCTTAAGAGATAGAAGTAGGCCATTCGGCCCATTGTTCCTGCATTAGCTGTTTTGCCAATGCAACCTCCTGCCTTTCCCCCATATTCCTGCACATCATTTCTATCCACACAATTGGCCAGTGCCCCAACTGAACCTGCCTACACTCCATTTCCATGTTGACTATGAAAAATACTCCTCGATTCATTTATATCGTTAAAATTTACTACTTTGATCAGGTTTTGTCATCTGTCCTGACACCAGTATCGTGTGGATCAGGACCAAACTCTACAGCACTTCTGAGATGCACCATCTAACATTTTCTGACTGTGAAGGTGCTCGACAAATATAAATTATTATTAATGCTCAGTATTGGTAACCAGTTATCAATTTCTGCTAGTTCTTAGTGTTGTTAAACGATAATCCAACGGTATTAATGTTCAGAGTTTATTCACCAGTAATTAATTAATACAAATGATCAGTGTTGTTATTTAGTGATCTTTTAGTCTTACCACTCAGCGGTATTAACCAGTAAAGGTTAATCTTAATACTTAGTGTCATTATCAAGTAACCGGTTAGTGTTAAAACCGCATGTGTTAACCAATAATCAGCGTTTAGCGTTCATTAGCAGAGGGATTGAATTCAAGAATCGTGAGGTGATGTTGCAGCTGTACAGGACCTTGGTTAGGCCACATTTGGAGTACTGTGTGCAGTTCTGGTCACCTCACTTTAGGAAAGATGTGGAAGCTTTGGAGAGGGTGCAGAGGAGATTTACCAGGATGTTACCTGGAATGGAGAATAGGTCGTACGAGGATAGGTTGAGAGTGCTAGGCCTTTTCTCATTGGAATGGCGAAGGATGAGGGGTGACTTAATAGAGGTTTATAAGATGATCAGGGGAATAGATAGAGTAGACAGTCAGAGACCTTTTCCCCAGGTACAACAGAGTGTTATATTGGGGACATAAATCTAAGTTGAAGGGTGGAAGGTATAGGGGGGATGTCAGGGGTAGGTTCTTTACCCAGAGAGTGGTGGGGACATGGAATGTGCTGCCTGTGGGAGTGGCAGAGTCAGAATCATTGGTGATCTTTAAACGGCAATTGGATAGGTACATGGATAGGTGCTTAAGCTAGGACAAATGTTCGGCACAACATCGTGGGCCAAAGGGCCTGTTCTGTGCTGTATTGTTCTATGTTCTATGTCTATGTTCTATCAGTTTGGGTCAGCCCCCAGTAATCAATTAGTGTTATCGCGCAGTATTGTTAACCAGTGGCTGTTACTGCTCAGTGTTATTAACTAGTAACTGTTTATAGTTAATGCACATTGTTATTATCAAGTAATCAGTTACTGTTAAAGCTGAATGGTAACCAGTAATCAGTTAGTTTGATGTTCAGTGCGATTAATCAGTAATCGATCAGTGCATTGCTAACTAGTAATTGGCGAGTGTTAATGCTCCATGTTTGAAACAATTATCAATTGTGGTGATTAAGATACAATGCATGATCTCAAAAGCTCCTGTGGCACAGTGGTAGTGTCCCTACCTGTGAGCCAGGAAGCCCAGTTTGAGTCCCACGCGCTGCAGTTACTGTGTAATAACATTTAATGATAATTAACCTATCCCTTGTTTGACAATAGACCGTGTCCAGTAGCAGCCTCTAGTCTATGCCGTTTTTATTTCTCCCCATTCTGTGAACGCATGAAGTCAGGGTGAGGTTGTGGCCCAGGTCTAAGCAAAGCCCATGGCTGAGCCGCTTACCACCTTTGTCTCCCCCTTGTGGCAGGATGTGCTGATGAGCTTGGCCAAGGCGGTGGCCAATGCAGCCGCCATGTTGGTCCTGAAGGCGAAGAACGTGGCCCAAGTGGCGGAGGATACCGTGCTCCAAAACCGGGTGATCGCTGCTGCCACGCAGTGTGCCCTCTCCACCTCCCAGCTGGTCGCCTGTGCCAAGGTGAGTGCAGGGGCACGAGGAAAGATCCCAGACTTCCTCGTCACTGGGTCCCAGTGCTTCAGCGGGGATGCCTGTATTTTGCATCTTTGCAAGTGGGTTTGATTTACATCAAGGCTGTGAATTTGAATTTGAATTAATGCACTCACATGAATGCAGTGAAAAGTTTACTAGTCGCCACTTACGGCGCCATCCTGGGTACAAAATCTCGGTACAAGACAGAACAATAAAGAAAACAAAGTTTAAAAAGTTAAAGGTTACAGTCATAGAGTATGGAAACAGGCCCTTCGGCCCAAACTGGTCCATGCTGATCAGGGTGCGCATTCACCTTGTTCTAACTGCCCACATTGGCTCTATATCCCTCTAAACCCTTCCCAACCATGTACCTATCCAAATGTTTATTAAATGTTGCTATTGTACCTGCCTCAACCACTTTCTCTGGCAAGATTAGAGTGCTGCTGGAAAAGCACAGCAGGTCAGGCAGCATCCGTAGAGCAGGAAAATCAGCGTTTCAGGCAAAAACCCTTCATCAGGAATGGTTTTTGCCTGAAACATTGATTTTCCTGCTCCACAGATGCTGCCTGACCTGCTGTGCTTTTCCAGCACCACTCTAATCTTGACTCGAATCTCCAGCATCCACAGTACCTACTTCTGCCCACTTTCTCTGGTAGCCCATTCCCACTCTCTGCATGAAGAAATTGCCCCTCAGGTCCTTCTTAAATCTTTCCCCTCTCACCTTAAACCTATGCTCTCTAGTTTTCAGCTCCCTATCCCTGAGAGAAAAAGATTATATACATTCCATCCTATCTATGCCCCTCATGATTTCATACGCCTCAGTAATGTCACCTCCTCATTCTCCTACATTCCAAGGAATAAAGTCCTATCCTGTCCAACCTCTCCCGAAAACTCAGGCCTGCTAGTCCTGGGAGAGAGTGGGGGCTGCAGGAGAATCAGGGTCAAAAACGGTGGTGCTGGAAAAGCACAGCAGGTCAGACAGCATCCGAGGGGCAGGAGAGTCGACGTTTCGGGCATAAGATTCCTGATGAAGATCTTATGCCCGAAACGTCGATTCTCCTGCTCCTCGGATGCTGCCTGACCTGCTGTGCTTTTCCAGCGCTACACTTTTCGACCCTACCAGTCCTGGCAACATCCTCGTCAATCTTCTTTGCACTCTGTCCAGTTTAACCATGTCTATCCTTACTAAACGTTGTGCTTACTTACAAAGTAGGAAAACAAAGGAACACAGTTAACAGTCCAACACCCAGTCTGTAAGTGCCTAGCCATGCTGGGCTCACTCTCCTCATGAGGGCTCGCTATCCCGCGAACCGACCCCAGCCTGCCCCTTCCCGCTCACGCCATTTGGTTGGTGCAGGGTGTTACATCCTGACCTTTGACATTTGGCTGCTGAGGTCAGGCCAACCCAATTGAAATGCGTGGAAACTTCATCCTTGGCTGGCTCGGGGACAAGCCGTATCCCAGGCAACCCAGAATATGGGCATAAATTGACTTTGTTAATCAGACAAGCCATGAGAAGTGAAAGGAAGGAGCATTGTTTACCCCCACCCCCACCCCCAACCATCGCCCTGTTGTAGGTCGACACATCCTTCCTGTGTTGGCTCACATTGTGATGACGCCCACCTAATACGTCTAACTTCAAAAGGACAGTGTCCATTCCTGAACTCTTGCACACCCCTTGTGTCAGGCAGAAGGTAAAGAAGCCTGATCACACCCACCAGCAGGCTCAGGAACAGCTTCTTCCCAGCCGTTATTAGACTGATGAATGGACTCTCTAGCCTCAATAAGCAATGTAACTTGCAGGCCCCTATCTAAGTCTTTTTGATCTGTACATCCTTGCTTATGTGATCTGTCCGTACTGCTCGTAAACAAAGCTTTTCACTGCACTTGGATACACATGACAATCAATCAATCAATCAACATGCTCATTTACTAAGGGTGAAAATTTATAGAATAATGGAAAAATACAGGTAAATGGGAAAGTTCATTCCAAGAAGGAGCTGAATGGGGAAAGGGTGATGGAGAGAAATGTTTGTCAATTGCGTGTCTGTCCATTATAGACACCGGAATTGATTCTGAGCATTAACTATGAGGAACAGTTGAGATGGGACCTTAACAGCAAAAATAAATGGGCTGAATGGGCTCTGCTGTGCTGGAAGATGCTATGGCATCTGATAGCTTGGGTCAGAGCTTTGTCTAATTGTTATGCTGGATGTGACTTGACTCTTATCAAATTGGTTTAGAGGGATATGGGCCAAATGCTGGCGCATGGAACTGGATTAATTTGGAGGAGGCACGGTGGCTCAGTGGTTAGCAATGCCTCACAGCGTCAGGGACCCGGGTTTGATTCCAGTCTCGGGTGACTGTCTGTGTGGAGTTTGCACATTCTCCCCGTGTCTGTGTGGGTTTCCGCTGGGTGCTCCGATTTCCTCCCACAATCCAAATTTGTGCAGGTCAGGTGGATTGGCCACGCTAAATTGCCCATAGTGGTAGAAGCATTAGTCAGGGGTAAATATGGGGAATGGGTCTGGGTGGGTTACTCTTCGGAGGGTCGGTGTGGACATGTTGGGCTGAAGGGCCTGTTTCCATACTGTAGGGAATCTAATCTAATCTACTCATATCACGTTAGCATGGGTGAATTAGAATCCCTGCGGTGTGGAAACAGGCCCCTCTGCCTAACAAGTCTACACTCACTCTCCGAAGAGTAATCCACCCAGACCCATTCCCCTACCCTCTTACTCTGCATTTACCCCTGACTAATGCACCTAACCCACACATCCCTGAACACTATGGGGCAATTCAGCATGACCAATTCACCCTAACCTGCACATCTTTAGACAATGGGAGGAAACCCACGCAGACACAGGTAGAATGTGCAAACTCCACACAAACAGTTGCCCGAGGCTGGAATCAAACCCAGGTCCCTGGCGCTGTGAGACAGCAATGCTCACCACTGAGCCACTATGCCGCCCCAGGGTCTGTTTGCATGCTGTACAACTCAATGACAGCTATTGGTATCGGTGTTCGGCAAATGACCAATCTTGTGTGTTCCGGTGCAGGTGGTCAGTCCGACCATCAGCTCGCCCGTGTGCCAGGAGCAGCTGGTGGAAGCCGGGAAGCTGGTGGACCGCTCGGTCGAGGGCTGTGTCAAAGCTTGCCAGGCGGCCACAGAGGACACAGAGCTCCTGAAGCAGGTCAGCGCCGCGGCCAGCGTGGTGAGCCAGGCCCTCAACGACCTCCTCCAGCACGTGCGCCAGTACGCCAGCAGGGGGGAGCCCATTGGGCGCTACGACCAGGCGACCGACACCATCATGACTGTGACCGAGAGCATCTTCAGCTCCATGGGCGATGCGGGTGAGTCGGGAGTAGCCTCGAGGGGCACACGCTGCGTCTGGGAAAACCATTAGCAGAAAAATGTTAATCTGCAATGAGCCCTTGCCAGTAGGTAGTAGGGTCTGGTGAGTGTCTTTACAACATATCTGTTAGGAGCAGGAGTAGGCCTCAGGCCTGGTACGCCATTTTGATAAGGTGCCTCTTCTTCAGAATCCTGAAGAGTTACACTAAACTCTAAACTCTGTTTCTGTCTCCACAGTCAACTGCAATGTTTCCGTAGCATGCTCTATTTGTTTCAGATTTCCAGCATCCGCAGTATTCTACTTTTTTTTAAAGATAATAATTATGCCTCCATCTATTAGTAGTAGACAAGCAAGAGGCCGGTAGAACACAGCAAGCCAGGCAGCATCAGGAGGTGGAGAAATCAACATTTCAGATGTAACCTTTCAGGAATGAAGAAGGGTTACATCTGAAACGTTGACCTCTCCATCTCCTGATGCTGCCTGGCTTGCTGTGTTCCTCCAGCCTCCTGCTTCTCGACTTTGGATTCCAGCCTCTGCAGTTTTGTTTTGTCTCTGTCGTACTGCGGGCAATGGAAATCCAGAATTATGTACATACTGAAGAGAGAGAGAGAGAGGAAGAGAGTTAACATTTCAGGTGGAAGACCGTTGACTTGAATGTTTCAAAGGAAGGATTTTGAAGCAATTTCAGGAGATATTTGAAAATGATTGTTTAACCTGGACTTTAGCCTGAAGAGAGTAATGCTGGATCGGTGATAGGTTTTCGGGTTTGTGGCAATTTAAATGAGGTCTCTTGCTATACGGAAAATGTCGAATACTGAAAAAGTAACGGGGACACCACTTTTCAACATTGGTATGGGAAGCATCAGGCAACTCACCATCAGCGTGGTTCAAAAATTGGGAAAACATTCAGCTGATCAGCCGCCTTTAGCATTTTGTTTAAAAAGGAGAGTGGATCCCTAGTTGATGAGGGAAGGCCCTGTGTGCTCAGAGTACTGGGAAGGCTGTCAGTAGGAGCTGGAGTAGGCCATTTGGCCCTTCAAGCCTGCTGTCCTGTTCATTATGGTCATCTGTCTCAACGCCATTTTCCCACTTGCTCCCCTTGTGGCCTTTACAAGCTCTTTCCTGGATATATTCAGTGACTTAGCTTCCACAGCCTCCTGCGGTAGAGAATTCCATGGGTTTGAGGCAAGACATTTTTCCTCATCTCAGTCCTAAATGGGCCACCACAAATACTGAGAGAGTGTCTGCCGGTTCAAGACTCCCTGACGGGGCACCTTGTCTGTTCACCCTGTTAAGAATTTTATACATTTCAATCAGATTCCCTCCCGTCCTTTTAAACTCTAGTGAATACAGGTCCAAGTCAAACCAATCTCTCCGTGTAAAACAGTCGCGATGTCCCCAGTTTCAGGTGAGTGAACATCTGCTGTACTCCCTCTATGGCAAGTATATCCTTTCCCAGGTAGGGGGAAACCCCAGAGAAAGCTTGTTCAATTGGTAATTTCTAGGATGACGACAGGATTTTGGGGCAGATGGAGTGGACTATGCCAACCTCTTCATGGGATCTTCTCTGCTGCTGAGTTACAGGAATATTTTGGATCCAGATTTCCAAAAGGGTCAAATTGAAGGGTAGTTGGATCTTGGGAAGGATCCAGGAGCCAGGACAAGTGAATCTGGGATGGTGTAGAAATAATGGTGGAAGTGATTTGGTGGGCAGAGGGGGGAGCGATGCAGCAGCTCGCGAGCTGGGGGAGGGAGGCCAGTCGGGTTAATGAGGGGATTAGCGTGACTCTGGGTCGGTGAGAGGGTACACGGTCAATTGGGCTGGGCTGGGCAGGGCAGAGTTGATTAACCGTGAGTTGGCGTCTGTGGCCCACAGGGGAGATGGTTCGGCAAGCGCGAGTGCTGGCCCAGGCCACCTCGGATTTGGTGAACGCCATGAGGTCGGACGCAGAGGCAGAGAGCGATGTCGATAACTCCAAGAAGCTGCTAGCCGCTGCCAAGTTATTGGCTGATTCCACAGCGAGAATGGTGGAAGCTGCAAAGGTATTTAATTTCCTCTGAATCGGCGGAAATCTCAATCCAAACAGTCTCACTTTTTTTCATAATCATTAGCGGGATGAGGGTGCCGCTGGCTGGGTCAGCAATTATGGCCCATCTCCGAGTCAGAACGAAGGTCACATGTGGGCCAGACCAGGTAAGGATGGCAGTTTCCTTCCCTGAAGGACATCAGTGAACCAGATCATAAAATCACTACAGTGTGGAAGCAGGCCATTTGGCCCATGGAGTCAATACTGACCTTCTGAAGAGCATCCCACCCAAACCCATTACTCCTGTAATGCTGCATTTCCTGTGGCTATGCACATCTCTGGACATGGGAACCCAGAGGAAACCCATGCAAACATGGGGAGAACGTGCAAACAGACAATCGCCCGGGTCCCTGGCACTGTGAGGCAGCTATGCTAACCACTGAGCCACGGATGGATTTTTCCAACGATCAGCGGTGGCTTCACGGTCATCATTGGACTTTTAATTTTTATTCCACTGTCTGTCATGCCAGGATTCGAACCCAGGTCCCCAGAACATAACCTGGGTGTCTGGGTTAACAGTGCAGCGACAATACCATTAAGCTATCTCCTCCCACCGACAAACAAACTGATGTACTTTGCCTTAATTCCAGATATGGCTGTTCCAGCATATTCCCAGTAGGTATCCCAATTCCACCCTCTTTAAACTCAATCTCACCCAAACCTTTGCTCTTCGAGCTCTCAACATGTCCAGATCCTTTATCACCTCGTGCTCACTAACCAACCCTGTCCTGGTTAGGACCGTAAAGCAGAGTAGTACATCCAGCCCAGTGAGGGGGTGCTCCCATTCAGTGAGATCATGGCCAATCTTATAATCCTGAAATCCACTTTTCCCCATCATCCGTGATTCCCTTGACTGACTAAAAACCTGTCTATCTCAGCTTTGAGTTTACTGAATGAGCCGGCTTCCACAGCTCTCTGCAGTAAAGAATTCCACAGATTCACTCCGCTCTGAGAGAAGGAATCCCTTTTTATCTCTATCCTTGAATGTACAAACCTTTATTCCCTCTCGTCCTCGACTTTCCCACCAGGGAAAACAACCTTTCTGCATGCACTCTATGGATTCACCTTTAGTGTTTTAGTAAGAATGTTTCTTTAATGTCCCCTTACGTGTTTCAGTAAGATCTGCTCTCATCCTTCGATACTCCAATGAGTACAGGCCCAACCTACTCAATCTGTCCTCATAAGACAGTCCTTTCATGTGGGTATCAACTGAGTGAACCACAGGATCCCTACAGTGTGAAAACAGGCCCGTCGGCCTAACAAGTCCACACCAACCCTCCGAAGAGTAACCCACCCAGACCTATTTCCCTACCTTATTCCCCTACATTTACCCCTGACTAATACACCTAACCTACACATCCCTGAACACTATGGGCAACTTAGCGTAGCCATTTCACCCTAACCTGCACATCTTTGGATTGTGGAAGGAAACCGGAGCACTTGGAGGAAACCCACTGGGAGGATGAGCAAACTCCACACAGACAGTTGCCCGAGGCTGGAATCGAACCTGGGACCCTGGTGCTGTGAGGCAGCAGTGCTAACCACTGAACCACCGTGCCATTTCTCACTGAATTTCCTCCAATGTTAATATATCTTTCCTTTTTGTGGTTATTTAGCCTGTTAATCACAGCCTTGCAGACATAATCTGATTTTCAGCAGTCTTGCTCAGGGTTGAATATGGTTGAGTTTGGTTTGTCATGTTTCCCCTGACTCCCAGAGTGTCTACAGTCTGCTGCCGAGCAAACTCATTGGATTTGATATGTTCTCAACTGTCGTTTACTGGGACTGACACAGAGGGCGGAGTTGCGGTCTAGTCAGAGTTGTTCTGTAAACATTACAAACGAATCTCCATGAGGAAAAAGAAAATGCAATTTGATCCAAAAAGCCAGACCCCCTTAGTTTCCAACTCCTGCTGTCTGCAGAACTGATAGATTGTGATATTGGACAAAAAAGCCAGTCGATACTCCAGGGACAGCTTTGAAATATGAATTCAATTCATCCGATACTTAATGAGCTGGTGCTTGAAGTTGGCTCGGTGACACTGAAACTGACTGCACGGCATGTCCTTCAAGGCCGGGTGATCCTACAGCCCTGCCCATTGGCTGGGTGACCCTACAGCCCTGCCCATTGACTGGGTGACCCGACAGCCCTGCCCATTGGCTGGGTGATCCTACAGCCCTGCCCATTAGCTGGGTGATCCTACAACCCTGTCCATTGGCTGGGGATCCTACAGCCCTGCCCATTGGCTGGGTGATCCTACAGCCCTGCCCATTGGCTGGGTGATCCTACAGCCCTGCCCATTGACTGGGTGACCCTACAGCCCTGCCCATTGGCTGGGTAACCCTACAGCCCTGCCCATTGACTGGGTGACCCGACAGCCCTGCCCATTGGCTGGGTGACCCGACAGCCCTGCCCATTGGCTGGGTGATCCTACAACCCTGCCCATTGGCTGGGGATCCTACAGCCCTGCCCATTGGCTGGGAGATCCTACAGCCCTGCCCATTGGCTGGGTGATCCTACAGCCCTGCCCATTGGCTGGGTGATCCTACAGCCCTGCCCATTGGCTGGGTGATCCTACAGCCCTGCCCATTGGCTGGGTGATCCTACAGCCCTGCCCATTGGCTGGGTGATCCTACAGCCCTGCCCATTGGCTGGGTGATCCTACAGCCCTGCCCATTGGCTGGGTGATCCTACAGCCCTGCCCATTGGCTGGGTGATCCTACAGCCCTGCCCATTGGCTGGGTGGTCCTACAGCCCTGCCCATTGGCTGGGTGATCCTACAGCCCTGCCCATTGGCTGGGTGATCCTACAGCCCTGCCCATTGACTGGGTGACCCTACAGCCCTGCCCATAGATTTATAATCCTACAGCCCTGCCCATTGACTGGGTGATCCTACAGCCCTGCCCATTGACTGGGTGACTCTACAGCCCTGCCCATTGACTGGGTGACTCTACAGCCCTGCCCATTGACTGGGTGACTCTACAGCCCTGCTCATTGACTGGGTGACCCTACAGCCCTGCCCATTGGCTGGGTGACTCTACAGCCCTGCCCATAGATTTATAATCCTACAGCCCTGCCCATTGACTGGGTGATCCTACAGCCCTGCCCATTGACTGGGTGACTCTACAGCCCTGCCCATTGACTGGGTGACTCTACAGCCCTGCTCATTGACTGGGTGACCCTACAGCCCTGCCCATTGGCTGGGTGACTCTACAGCCCTGCCCATTGACTGGGTGATCCTACAGCCCTGCCCATAGATTTATAATCCTACAGCCCTGCCCATTGACTGGGTGACCCTACAGCCCTGCCCATTGACTGGGTGACCCTACAGCCCTGCCCATTGGCTGGGTGATCCTACAGCCCTGCCCATTGGCTGGGTGATCCTACAGCCCTGCCCATTGGCTGGGTGATCCTACAGCCCTGCCCATTGACTGGGTGATCCTACAGCCCTGCCCATTGACTGGGTGACTCTACAGCCCTGTCCATTGACTGGGTGACCCTACAGCCCTGCCCATTGACTGGGTGATCCTACAGCCCTGTCCACTGGCTGGCACGTGATGCTTGCTGAACCTTGCCGCACTCCAGGAGAGAGGAGATTGGTACTGAGTATTGCCTTGCACAGATGGACAGATGTTCCGGTTCAGAGGGAGGCCATTTGACCATCGTGCCATACGAGCAGTTCACTTCCTGCCGTTCTCCCTGTAGCCCCCTTCACGTCCTTTTCCTTTTCAGAGCACCGCAGTCTAATTCCCTCTTTGAACGCATCGATTGAGCCTGCCTCCACCACACGCTCTCAGGCGACTCATTCCACATCTCAGCCGCTCCCTACGTTAGAAAAATGATTTCTCCCGCTCGTTGCTTTTGATTCTCTCGCCAAAGTAAAGGTATGCCCTCCCTCATTCTCAGTCTTTCTGCCCTGTCTACCCCTCATGATTTCTGAGCGACTCGATCAAGTCTCTCCGTCTTCTGCAGACAGACAAATTCCGTGCTGTAGCTTCATGTTGGATTGTAGCCATTCTGCAGTTCTCATCGGGCAGATTCCGAGAGGAGCCGGGGCTGGTATCTGCTGTCCCGTGTCTTAAAATTGCCCCAGCTCTGAAGACGAGCTGTCACAGCTCGTTTGGTTTAGATTGAAGCAGAGGCGAATAATGATTGAGGGAGCGAAGAGACCAGATGTGAGGTCGCTTCATGGTTCACTGTTGCTGTGGTTGCAGGCGGGCTTTTGAACATCTACACAAGTGCTAATGCGATGCGTTTCTGGGCTGGGTGATGGATGGAGAGTAGGACTGATACTAACCTCACACTTTGTAAGTGATCACTGACTTTAACTGAGCTGGCTACATCATTTATCTTTTAGCTGAGTTCCTTCGTCAGTGCTGATGTTTGAACCACCTTTAATATAGCAGGGGTCATTGAACAGAATAGAGGTGGCATAGTGGCTCTGTGGTTACCACTGCTTCCTCCCAGCACCAGGAACCCAGGTTCGATTCCAGCCTCAGGCAACTGTCTGTGTGGAATTTGCACATTCTCCCAGTGTCTGTGTGGGTTTCCACTGAGTGCTCCGATTTCCTCCCATCGTCCAAAGATGTGTGGCTTAGGTGAGTTGGCCATGCTAAATTGCCCATAGTGTTCAGGGATGTGTCGATTAGTTGCATTAGTCAGGCTTAAATGTGGAGTAAATAGAGTAGGGGAATGGGTCTGGTGGGTTACTCTTTGGAGGGTTGGTGCGGACTTGACGGGCCGAAGGGCCTGTTTCCACATTCAAGGGATTCTGTGATTCTATGAGGGAAGCTCAACAGCAGTTCATCAGAACAGCTGCCTGCAAACCCCCACCCTCATCTGTGACCCCCTCATCCCCACAACGACTGCCCATGGGGCTGAAGGAAGTGCTCGCTCCTTTCCCTCCGTCATGGCTGAGTGCCCCAGCCGGGTTTTATCTTGGCAACGTTGCAAAGCGAAGGGGGCCATTCAGCCCCCTCCACTGTGCTGTGCTCATCAGTCAGATCCCTGCCAATTTGGAGCAGAGCTCCAGCTGGGGAGGTGGTGGCATCGTACGTGTAATCCCAAATCTCTGGCTGGGAGCGCAGGTTTGAGGCCCACCACGGCAGACGGTGAAATTTGAATTCAACAAAAATCCTGAATTAAAATGGTATAATTGATGTCAGTGAAAGCGTATCTGTTAAAGTAGAGAGTTGAGACGGCCCCGGGAATCCCTTGTGGATTCAGACCTGTAAAGCCTCTCTCTAATGTCCTTTTGAACTCTCAAGTCAGAGTCTTGTAAGAGCAAAGATGTTTTTCTCTCTGTGTCTGCCCCACTTGCAAGGGGTAATAAGAATCCATTATAATTGACAGGATCTGACTGTTAATTACAAGGCTTTTAATAGTACCGAGTTTCGGTTCAGGGTCAGAATTAAACACTGTCATTAATTTCACAAGGGAACGGCCATGAATGTTATCACTTGGTGTCCTGTTCATACAGATTCACTGATGCTAAGGCAAATGTTCTTCATTGCCTTACAGCATCCTGTTATCACTTGGTGAGCACAGATGTCCCTATCTTCTGCATTCCTTGAGTTCCCCCCTTTTTCTGAGCCTACCTGCCTGTCTATTTTCTAGTGCAATAAATGTGTTCTATAATTGAACATTACATTTTAGTCTAAATGTTTAAAGACAAGTTTTAAGGCTATAGACTTTCTCATATCTGCTCTCGGGCCAACAAGTGACATAGCATTCGGATGTTGTGTGTTAACAGTTGTATTGAACTCCAAACGTTAACTCTGCTTTTCTCCGTGGGTGCTGCCAGACTTGTTGGCTTTCTCCAGCACTTTCTGCTTCTGTTTGCGATCTCCAGCATCCACAGCACTTCTGCTTTTTTTTTGCATCACGGGTCCATCCTGCAACCATGTGATTTTTTTTTTGCCCTGTGAGGAAATTCTCCTTTCTCCAGCGGTCACCATTTTAACAGTGGTCACAAAGTCAGATCATCATTCTTGAGCTGTTCTGTGGGCTTTTGTTTGGGGTGGCACAGTGGCTCAGTGGTTAGCACTGCTGCCTCACAGCACCAGGGGATCCAGGTTCGATTCCACCCTCGGGCAACTGTCTGTGTGGAGTTTGCGCATTCCCCCCATGTCTGTGTGGGTTTCCTCCCACAGTCCAAAGATGTGCAGGTCAGGTGAATTGGCCATGCTAAACTGCCCATAGTGTTAGGTGCATTAGTCAGAGGGAAATGAGTATTGGTGGGTTGCTCTTCAGAGGGTCAGTGTGGACTTGTTGGGCCGAAGGGCCTGTTTCCACACTGCAGGGAATCGAATCTAATCTTTCAAGCGCATTTTCGTCCCGAAAGTGGACAATAATCCCTGTCCATCCCTTGAAATGCAAAAATACTTGAGAGGAAATTAAATTGCTTCTGTGGGACTTATTAAATAACTTGGTTCATTTCGAGAAAACAAAGCAAGGCTGACTCTCGGTTTAATTTGCTTTCTCAAAGTTCCCCAGACTTCTTGTTTTTGTTTGTATGCAAAGTCACCGAGGGAACTAAATTTCTCCTAATTGCAAATAAATTACTCGTTGCAAGGCCTTTTGCTCAAATTTGCAAGGCTTTGATGTTTCGAGCAGCTTGCTTTCGAAGGAAAATCAAGATCTCTGTGGAAGAGTGGTCGGTTGTTTAGTTTGGCAGCTGGTGTGCTGTTACACTGCTTTGTGCAGAACTCAAGCAAAACCAGAGAGTCACTCAAGCAAGCTTGGCTCCAATTTATTGTTGGCCAGAGTACAATGGCGTCAGGAATTTCTTTGGAATCCTATTGCTGGTTTTGTCAGTTTATCCTGTTTCCCTGTCATAGAGTCATACAACACGGAAACAGGGCCTTCAGCCCGTGCCGACCGTAATCCCAAACTAAACTGATCACACCTGTCTGTGCTTGGCAGGAATCCAAATGATGTCATTGATGTTAGTGAAAGGGTATCTGTTATTGGGACAACAAGTGACATAGCATTCAGATGTTGTGTATTAACAGTTGTATCGAACTCAAAATACTTCTACATATCCAGATACCTTTTAAACATTGTAACTATACCCGCATCCACCACTTCTTCTGGCAGTCCATTCCACATGCGAACACCCTCTGTGTAAAAAAAAAAAATTGCACCTGGTGTCGTTTTAAAATCTTTCTCCTTTCGCCTTAAAAATATGCTCCCTTGTCTTGAAACCCCTCACCCCAGGGAAAAGACACATGCCTTTCAGCTTTTCAATCCTCCTCATAATTTTATAAACTGCTATCAGGTCACCTCACAACTTCCTACGCTCCAGTGCAAAAAGTCCCAGCCTACCCAGCCTTTCCTTATAACTCAAACCCTCCATTCCCAGCAACATCCTGGGAAATCTCTTCTGAATCCTCTCCAGTTTAATAACATCCTTCCTACAACAGGGTGACAGGAAATGGGCACAGTGCTCCAGAAGAGAGGTCACCAATGTCCTGTAAAACCTCAACACGATGCCCCAACTCCTACACGCAAAGGTCTGAGCAGTGAAGGCGAGTGTGCTAAATGCCCTCTTAATCCCCGTATCTACTTCAAAGAATTATGTACCTCGCTCCCTAGGGGGTCTCTTTTCTACAGCACTACCCAAGGCTCTACTTTTCATTGTATAAGTCTTGCCCTTGTTAGTTTTACCAAAATGCAATACCTTGCGTTTATCCAAATTCATCCATAGGCCACTGTTCAGCTCATTGACCCAATTGATCAAGATCTCCATGTAGTCTTAGATAACCTTCTTCACTGTTCACTATACCACCAATCTTGGTTAGAAATCACACAACACCAGGTTATAGTCCAACAGGTTTATTTGGAAGCACTAGCTTTCAGAGCACTGCTCCTTTATCAGGTGGTTATGGCTTTTCCAGCAACGCACTCTAGAACCAGGGGTCACAGTCTCAGGAGACAGGGAAGGAATGAGATGAGGAAACATCGTGTCACTCGAAAGGCAACAAAACTGTGGAACTCTCTTTCACCAAAACCTGTGGAGGCTGAGCCACTGAATATCTTCAGGAAAGGGATCGATACTCTTGATGTGTGAAAATGTATGGAGGGAAAGCAGGAAAATGGCACTGAGGTAGAGGCTTAGCCATGATCACATTGATTCGCTGAGTAGGCTCGATGGGCTGAATGGCCTCCCCCAACTCCCAGTTTCTATGGATATGCCGAGTACCTCTTTCCTGAAAGCCTGTCTTGGGGCCTCACCAGACGAATGTTTGCCCTATTGTGGGAAGGATATTATTAAAGCTGGAGAGAATTTTCAGCAGAAATTTACCGGGCTGTTGCTGGAACTGGAGGGTTTGACTTATAAGGAGAGGCAGGATCAGCTGAGTCTTTTTCCCTGGAGTGTAGGGGGTTGACGGGTGACCTTATAGAGGTTTATAAAATCATGAGGGGTGTAGATAAAGTGAATGACAGGAGCCTTTTCCCTAAGGTGGGGGATTTCAAGACTAAAGGGCATAATTTTTTAAGGTGAGAGGACAAAGATATTAAAAAAGGCGTGAAGGACATTTTTTTTTGTACACAGAGTGGTTCGTGTGTGAAGTGAGCTTCCAGAAGATGCGGTGGATGTGGGTACAGTTAGAGCATTTCGATAAGTTTATGAATTGGCCATGCTAAATTGCCCATAGTGTTAGGTGCATTAGTCAGGGGGAATGGGTCTGGATGGGTTACTCTTCGAAGGGTCGGTGTGGACTGGTTGGGCCAAAGGGCCTGTTTCCATACTGTAGGGAATCTAATCTAATAGGAAAGGTTTGGAGGGATATAGGCCAACCGCAGGCAGGTGGGAGCAGTCTAGTTTGGGGATTATGGGTTAGCATGGACTGTTTGGGCCGAAGGGTCTGTTTCTGTGCTGTGTGACTTGATGACCACCCTTCAATGAGGGCAGCACGGATTTCGCAAACGAAATGGCCCAGCAGCAGTCCCTAATCGCAGGGCTGAGGTGATTTTCTGATATTTTCCTCCACGTTAGTGTGGGGCAGCTGCGTGCAGTTGAAGCTAGCTGGCTATACCAGCTGTGCCAACGGGGTCAGCCTCTCTCGTCCTCTCGCGCGTGACCCTCTGTGACCCCCCCCATCTCTCTGTCCTTTATAGGGTGCGGCAGCGAATCCGGAAAACCAGGACCAGCAGCAGAAACTGCGGGAGGCAGCGGAGGGCCTCCGCGTTGTCACCAACTCAGCAGCTCAGAACGCCATCAAAAAGAAGCTGATCAACCGGCTTGAGGTAACGCACCGCGGGTATCTTTCAGGTGGATTTATAAGCGGCCTCCTCCTGGCATTGGGTAACTGAGTGAAAGGGCGAGAGCCGCCGGAGCCAGTGTGTGAGGAAGCCATTCCATAAAGGATCAAACGCATTGAGGTTATCAATGGGGCCAGAGGCAGGGTCATCCCAACCCCCTCACTCACCAAATCGCCCGTGGCACCCAATTCAAATATTTCGTGTCCGGGTCAGTTGACCAGTAAAGCTTTGCAGGGCTCGGTGCATCTTTTTCTTGATCAGGATGTGTTTGTGTTTACTCTCTCCTTTGACCAGAATGCGGCCAAACAAGCTGCTGCCGCAGCCACGCAAACCATCGCTGCTTCGCAAAACGCCTCGTCGTCCAATAAGAACACAGCCGCCCATCAGCAACTGGTACAAAGCTGCAAGGTAAAGGAGCATCCCAGAGGGTCGGGTGTGAGTCCACCTCGGTTTCTCGCTCGGTTATTTCTTCTCTGGAAGGAGCGCTGGGACATCTCCCTCTTCAATTCCGATTGGACGACACAAAGGAAGCTGAGGGGTGACCTGATCTGGCGTATCCCGGGATGTTGAGGGAGGAAATTGCCGGGCCCCTTGCAGAAATACTTGTACAGAATATAACACCCGACTGAGGGGCAGGAAGAGTCCATAACTAGTTTTAAGGCAGAGGTAGACTGACTCTTCTTAACCAAAGAGGTTAAAGGTTATTGGAGGGTGGCAGATTTGAAGTTCCAGTCAGATCAATCGTGATCTGAATGAATGGTTGTACAGACTCAAAGGGCTGAAGGGCCTACTTTGGTTGTTCATACATTGAAATGTTCTGAGGTGAACACTATGGAAATGGAAATATTCTTCATCACCCCTTCCCTGGTACATCCCCTTTTTGTCTTTTCCCTTTTTGTTTTGGGTTGACCTCCTTTATCATTAGTTGCCCCTTGAGAAGGTGGGGGTGAGCTGCCTTCTTGAACTGCTGCAGTCCACCTGCTGTGGGTTGACCCACAATGCCCTGAGGGAGTGGATTCCAGGATTTTGACCCAGCGACACTGAAGGAATGGCGATATATTTCCATGTCAGGATGGTGAGTGGCTTGGAGGGGAACTTGTAGGGGGTGGTGTTCCCATGTGTCTGCTGCCCTTGTCTTTCCAGATGGAAGTGGCCATGGGTTTGGAAGGTGCTATCTGCGGAGCCTTGGTGAGTGCTTGTAGATGGTACACACTCCTGCGATTGTGTCAGTTTTGAAGGTGGTAGTTGGAGCTATGAGCCAACTACAGAGATAGGGGGATAGTTTGCAGAGAAGCAGTTTGAGGAAGATCTCCTCACGTGCAATGTCTCCTATTTGCTTTCTCCAGGTTGTTGCTGATTATATTCCTCAGTTGGTGCAAGGTGTGCGAGGAAGTCAGGCAGAGCCTGAGAATCTTAATGCCCAACTCGCCTTGATTATTGCCAGCCAGAACTTCCTTCAGGTACGCCTGTGTCTGTCTGTCTGTCTGTGTCTGTGTGTGTGTGTGTGTGTGTGTCTGTCGGTGTGTTTGTCTGCCTCTGTGTGTGTGTGTGTGTCTGTATGTGTATGTCTGTGAATATATGTGTCTATGTGTGTGTCTATGTCTGTGTGTGTCTGTCTATGTGTGTGTGTGTGTTGGTGTGTATATGTCTGTGTTTGCTGTTTGTGCTTGTGTGTGTGTGTCTGAGAGAGTCTGTCTGTATGAGTATGTGTGTCTGTGTCTGAGTATGTATGTCTGTATCTGAGTGTGTGTCTGTGTGTATGAATGTGTCTGCGTGTCTGTCTGTGTCTATGTCTGTCCCTGTGTGTGTGTCTGTCTGTGCGCGTCTGTGTGTGTGTGTGTGTATGTCTGTGTGTATCTGTGTCTGTGTATCTGCCTCTGTGTGTGTGTCTGACTGTGGTGTGTCTGTGAGTGGTGTGTGTGTGTGTGTATATCTGTCTGTGTGTTGTGTGTCTGTTTGTGAGTGTGCATGTGTCTGTGTGTGTGCGTGTGTCTGTGTTTATGCGTGAATGTGTCTGTGTGTGAACAAAAGAATAAAGAAAATTTACAGCCTAGGAACAGGCACTTTGGCTCTCTAAGCCTGAGCCAATCCAAATATACTGTCTAAACCTGTCGCCCAATTCCTAAGCATCTGTATCCCTCTGCTCCCCACCTATTCATGCATCTGTCCAGATGCATCTTAAATGAATCTACCGTGCCTGCCTCTACCACCTCTGCTGGCAATGTGTTCCAAACAACCACCACCCTCAGTGTAAAGTACTTGCCTCGAGTGTATCCCCCTTAAACTTTCCACCTCTCACCTTGAAAGCGTGACCTCTCATTATTGAATCCTTCACCCTGGGAAAAAGCTTGTCTCTATCTACTCTGTCTATACCCTCCATGATTTTTTTAAACCTCAATCAGGTCCCCCTTCACTCTCCTTTTTTCTAATGAAAACAAACCTGACCTACTCAACCTCTCTTCATAGCTAGCACCTTCCATACCAGGCCACATCCTCCTAAACCTTCTCTGCACCCTCTCCAAAGTGTCCACATCCTTTTGGTAATGTGGCGCCCAGAACTGTACATAGTATTCTAAATGCGGCCGAACCAATGTCTTGTACAATTTTAACATGACTTTCCAGCTCTTATACTCAATACCCCGTCCGATGAAAGCAAACATACCATATGCCTTCTTGGTCACTCTATCCAGTTGTGCAGCAACCTTCAGGGTACAGTGAACCTGCACTCCCAGATCTCTCTGCCCATCAACTTTTCCCAAGGCTCTTCTGTTTACTGTATAATTCACTCTAGAATTAGTCTTGCCTAAATGCATCACCTCACATTTGTCTGGATTGAAATCCATCTGCCACTTTTCGCCCAACTCTCCAGTCTATCTATATTCTCCTGTATTCTCTGACAGTCCCTTATGCTTTCTGCTACTCCACCAATCTTCGTGTCATCTGCAAACTTGCTGATCATACCAACAGTGCCCTCTTCCAGATCATTTATGTATATCATAAACAACAGTGGCCCCAGCACTGATCCCTGTGGAACACCACTGGTCACCTTTCTCCATTTCGAGAAACTCCCTTCAACTACTACTCCCTGTCTCCTGTTGCTCAACCAGTTCTTTATCCACCTAGCTGGAACACCCTGCACACCATGTGACTTCACTTTCTCCATTAGTCTCCAATGGGGAACCTTATCAAACGCCTTCCTAAAGTCCATGTATATGACATCAACAGCCCTTCCTTCATCTATCAACTTGGTCACTTCTTTGAAGAACTCTATTAAGTTGGTAAGGCACGTTCTGCACCGCACAAAACCATGTTGCTTATCACTGACAAGGCCATTCTTTTCTAAATATAAATAGATCCTTTCCCTCAGTACCATCTCCAGCAACTTTCCCACCACTGATGTCAGGCTCACTGGTCTGTAGTTACCTGGAATATCCCTACTCCCCTTCTTGTACAGAGAGACAACATGAGCAACCTTCCAGTCCTCCAGCACCTGTATTTAAGGATGCCACAAAGATATCTGTCAGGGCCCCAGCTACTTCCTCTCTCACCTCCCTCAGCAACCTGGGATAGATCCCATCTGGTCCTGGGGGTTTGTCCACTTCAATAACCTTTAGCCTACCCAACACATCTTCCCTACTTAAGTCAACGTGATCCAGACTAATCAAACTTCTATCTCTAATCTCAAGATTCATCATGTTCCTCTCCTCAGTGAATACTGATGCAAATTAATCATTCAGAATCTCACCCATTCTCTCAGGTTCAACACACAGCCTTCGTTCATCATCCTTTAGTGGACCAATCCTTTCTCTAGTCACCCGCTTGCTTCTTAAATAATAATAAACTGCTTTGGGATTCTCCTTAATTCTGCTCGCTAAATCTATTTCATGACCCCTTTTGGCCCGCTTGATTCTTCGCTTAAGACTTATCCTACACTTCTGATATTTCTCCAGGGCCTGTTCTGTTCTTAGCTGCTTAGACCTTATGTATGCTTCCCTTTTCCTCTTGGCTAGTCGTACAATTTCTCCTGTCATCCATGGTTCACAAATCTTGCCCTTCCTATCTTTTGCCTTCAACGGGACATACCTATCCTGCAGTATCTTCAACCTATCTTTGAAAGTCTCCCACATCTCAAATGAGGACTTCCCTTCAAATAACTGTGTCCAATCCACACTTCCCAGCTCCTGCCTAATTTTGATATAATTGGCCTTGACCCAGTTTAGTACTCTTTCCTTAGGACCACGCTCATCCTTATCTACGAGTATTCCAAAACTTACAGAATTGTGGTCACTGTTCCCAAAGAAATCCCCCACCGCAACGTCTACCACCTGTCCTGGCTCATTCCCCAGTACCAGGTCCAATATGGTCCCTTCCCTCGTCGGACTATTGACATACTGCTCTAGAAAACTCTCCTGGACGCTTCTTACTAATTCTACCCCATCCAGACTTCTGACATTAAGTGTATCCCAGTCAATGTTGGGAAAATTAAAATCTCCCATCACCACTACCCAATTGCCTCTACATCTTTCCATGATCTGTTTACCTATGTGTGTGTGTGTGTCTGTGTGCATCTGTCTGTGTGCGCCTGCCTGTGTGTCTGTCTGTCTGTGTCTATCTGTGTGTGTGCCTGTCTGTGTGTGTGTGTGTGTGTCTGTCTTTCTATGTCTGTGTCTGTCTTTCTGTGTGTGTGTGTGTTGTGTGTTTCTCTGTTGATCTCACTGCAGGACTCTATGCTTCCGGAGGTGGTGAGCAGAGAGCTGGGGAGGACATTGAATTAGACAGGGTAGTGGCGCGCATAAACCCCAAGATCTTCTTGCCCCCACAGCAACTGAACTCTGGATTGGAGTACTGGCTCAGTGGTTAGCACTGCTGCCTTACATCACCAGGATCCAGGTTCAATTCCAGCCTTTGGCAAATGTCTGTGTGGAGTGTGCATATTCTCCCCGTGTCTGCGTGGGTTTCCTCTGGGTGCTCCGGTTTGCTTCCACAATCCAAAGATGTGCAGGTTAGCGTAAATTGGCTGTGCTGAACTGCCTATAGTGTCCAGGGAAGTGCAGGCTCGATAGGTTAGCCATGGGGAATGCAGGGTTACAGGGATACGGTGGGGAAACGGGTCTGGGTGGGAGACCCTCCAGAGGGTCAGTGTGACTCAGTGGGCTGAATGGCCTCTATCTGCACTGAAGGGATTCTATGATTCCATTGTCAGTGTTGTTAGGGAGGGATATTGGACCCAGTGGTACTGAAGTAACTATGAAATAGTTTGTAATAGTATGTGGCTTGGAGGGCAACTTGCTACCCATCAGCTCCCCGATTCCCTCTCGATGGTGGATGTCACGGGTTGGGAAGGCGCTGTCGAAGGAGAGAGGGCATGAAGTGAGAATTGAAAGTTGTCTTAGTCTCGTAGTCTGGCCTCGTATGAGAGAGACGAATGGTGGTGAGCGTAACCGAAGGGTCACTACACCTCTGGTGAGGGGAGAGTCTGAGAAGTTGGCACCTTCATGGTGATCTCAGTCAGTGTGAGAATTGAACCCATGCTGTTGGGTTCACAAGCCAGCCCTCCAGCCAACTCAGCTAACCAACCCCTGCGGAGAGTGAATGTCTAATCAGCTAATGTCCTTGCATCGAAAACCTTCATATGTCATGTTGGGGCTGGCTGGTCTGTGACCTGGACTTTCAGAATCTGGATAAATGCGTTTTCCCTTTTCCCTGAGCTTGTAATAAATTCTTCCACATAATTGTGTTTGACAACTATACAATAAATCAGGCAGCCATTACTGAACACCATTAAATGGCTTTGTTTTTGTGGAGCATTTATCCAGATTAAAATATTTATATGATGCTGCTGTGGTGGAACCCCATCTGTTTGTTCCTCGATAGATTCTACCTAATTGCCACTTTGCAAATAAGCTCCATTTCATAGGGCTATACAAGTACTTGGAAGGATACACATTTTGGAGGTTTAAATAATAAATGTTCTGTGGTGTCTCTCAAATGCTTAAACCATTTGTGGGCAGTATTCTGAGATTCAGGATCCTTTCCACAGCTCCTACTGCAAATAAGACAGACAGGTTTATTTTCGATTTTGAAAGCTGATATGTTTATGTTTCGATGGTAGCTCAGTGGGTTGTGTTTCAAACCATATTCCAGAGCCTTAATCCAGACTGACATTCTCAGTATAAGACTAAGGGAATGCCGCACTGTTGGAGGGTCAGTACCAAGGGAGTGCCATACTATCGGAGGGTCAGTGCTGAAGGAGTGCCACCAAGCCCGGAGGGTCGATGCTGAGGGAGTGCCACACTGTCGGGGGTTCACTGCTGAGGGGGTGCCACACTGTCGGAGGGTCAGTGCTAAGGGAGCGCCACACTGTTGGAGGGCCAGTGCTGAAGGAGTGCCACACTGTCGGAGGGTCATGCTGAGGGAGTGCCACACTATGGGAGGGTCAGCGCCGAGGGAGTGCTGCACTGTCAGAGGGTCAGTGCTGAGGGAGTGCCGCACAGTTGGAGGGACATGCCGAGGGAGTGCCGCACTGTCAGAGGGTCAGTGCTGAGGGAGTACCGCACTGTCGGCGGGTCAGTGCTGAGGGAGTGCCGTACTGTCGGCGAGTCAGTGCCAAGGGAGTGCCGCACTGTCGATGGGTCAGTGCTGAGGGAGTGCTGCACTGTCGGATGGTCAGTGCTGAGGGAATGCCGCACTGTCGACGGGTCAGTGCCAAGGGTGTGCCGCACTGTCGATGGGTCAGTGCTGAGGGAGTCAGTGCTGAGGCAGTGCTGCACTGTCGACAGGTCAGTGCTGAGGCAGTGCCGCACTGTCGGAGGGTCAGTGCTGAGGCAGTGCCGTACTGTCGGCGAGTCAGTGCCAAGGGAGTGCCGCACTGTCGATGGGTCAGTGCTGAGGGAGTGCTGCACTGTCGGATGGTCAGTGCTGAGGGAATGCCGCACTGTCGGAGGGTCAGTGCTGAGGCAGTGCCGCACTGTCGGAGGGTCAGTGCTGAGGGAGTGCCGCACTGTCGGAGGGTCAGTGCTGAGGGAGCGCCGCACTGTCGGAGGGTCAGTGCTGAGGGAGCGCCGCACTGTCGGAGGGTCAGTGCTGAGGGAGTGCCGCACTGTCGGAGGGTCAGTGCTGAGGGAGCGCCGCACTGTCGGAGGGTCAGTGCTGAGGGAGCGCCGCACTGTCGGAGGGTCAGTGCTGAGGGAGCGCCGCACTGTCGGAGGGTCAGTGCTGAGGGAGTGCCGCACTGTCGGAGGGTCAGTGCTGAGGGAGTGCCGCACTGTCGGAGGGTCAGTGCTGAGGGAGTGCCGCACTGTCGGAGGGTCAGTGCTGAGGGAGTGCCGCACTGTCGGAGGGTCAGTGCTGAGGGAGTGCCGCACTGTCGGAGGGTCAGTGCTGAAGAAGTTGAGGCCTAGTTGCACTTTTGGGTGAATTTTAAACATCGTTTGGCCTGATTTTGAAGAAGAGCAGAAGTAACCTGGCCCGGTCACTATCAACACCCTCATTAGGAAACTAGGGAATCTAGTCTTGCTGATCCTGGGATCTTGCTGTGTATTCATTATCCACCTTTTTTTGTTTAATTGCAACAATGAGCGCTCTTCAGAAGTGCATCATTTCTCGTAAGAAAACGCACTTCGAATATCCTGAGGATGTGAAAGGCGCTGTGTAAATGTAAGGCTTTTTGCTTAACCTTGTCGTTATTTTCCTGTAGCCCGGAAGCAAGATGGTCTCCTCTGCCAAAGCTGCTGTGCCCACGGTCGCTGACCAGGCCGCTGCCATGCAGCTTGGACAATGCGCCAAGAACCTCGCCACAAGCCTGGCTGAGCTCCGAACATCTGTACAGAAGGTCAGTCATGGTCATGGTCCCCACAGTCCCCTCCCCCGCCTGTCAGCTCTGACTCGGACTTTGTACGGGTTTGCTTTCTGTCTGGAGTGGCCCAGCTGTTCAGCAAAACAATTGAGCAAACTGATCTTGACAGGCGAACTAACACGGTAACGTCCGACTCTCTTGAATTCAGGCTCATGAGACGTGTGGGCCCATGGAAATTGACTCTGCCTTGCAGTCGGTGCAGACTCTGAGGAACGAACTGCAGGATGCCAAAATGGCGGCAGCTGATGGACAACTGAAGCCATTGCCAGGGGAGACGGTAAGATGAACTCCTTGGCAAATCAATCTTCTTATTTTGAGTGAAGACCGTGACCATTGACCTTTGGAATTTATTTTAAAAATCAAGTTAATGTGAAGAATTGGCACTGAGCGTGGCAGGGGTTTCGTTTATTTAATTGGTTCTTTGACTGTCAATGTGGGAATGTTTCGACTCATATGAGGGTGACCACTTTTGTACATTGTCAGAAAATGAGGTAAAGTTGCCATTTTTCCAGAGGGTCACGCTCTCGTGAGAGAAAGATGTCTGGCTGTGGTTTAATCTGAGGGTCCCCATGCCTCAGTCGATGGGAGAGGTCGAAAAGTAGAGTCCTCAGCTGCTGCGGGAATTGAACCCATATTGTTGGCATCACTCACCAGCCATCCAACCAACTGGACTAGCTGGAGCCACTATGTTGTCATAACCCAGATTGTGAAACTCAGAGATGTCGCAGGCATCAGCAGTGATACTTTTCACCTTCTTCACGCTCGGGTGCCACTGGAATACTAGGGCACAAATGTTGGCACACTCGGGTGTCCCTCCCTCTGAGCCAGACGTTCCTGGTTCAAGTCCCACTCCTGGACTCAATAGCCATGGAGGTTATGTGGTAACGTTAAGTATCAGGATCTAAACACGTCTGGTACCATGTCAGAGAGTCACACAGCACGGAAACAAATCCTACGGTCCAACCAGTCCATGCCGACCATAATCCCAAACTATACCAGTCCAACCTCATGCTCCTAGCCCATATCCATCAAAACATTTCCTATTCATGTACTTACCTAAGTGTGTTTAAACATTTTAACTCGTGTCCAACACTTCCTCAGGAAGTTCAGTCCAGATGCAAGCGACCCTCTGTGGAAATGATGTGCTCCTCGTGTCTTTCCAAATTTCTCTCCTCACCTTAAAAGTATGGCCCCTTGTCTTGAAATGCCCCACTCTGTGGAAAAGACACCTCCCATTTGACGTGTGGGAAAAGGAGAAGAGTTTCCTGGTCAGTCAGAACTGTGCGATGCCTCATCCTCCCTAGATTCAATGACTTCACATGCACATTCTCGCTGTGAGTGAGCATCACCTTCACTCCAAGTGGCAAGAGCACACTGAAATGCTGATTCTGGTATTCTCAGACTATCCCTTGATGGTTCACTGCAACTTGTGTTACTCCTGAATCCTGGTCTGGGGTAAGATGGTTGATTCTGGATTCCCAAGCCAGAAGATGTGGACGTGAAATTAAGGAGGGGCTCTGTTATTAAAATTAAAGAATGAAGGCTTAAACATGAAAACTGCATTGAGCTCTTTACCTGCAGTGATTGATTGCTGCTTGTGCCAGTATGTTGAAAATAGAACTACATCGAATTGAATTGAATTGAATTTATTGTCACGTGTACCGAGGCACAGTGAAAAGCTTTGTCTTGTGAGCAAAACAGGCAGATCACATGGTTAAGTAGCATAGATAAGCAAATAATAGGTAAACAGCAGCAAAAACCAAAATGAGTACAGGTGAATGTTAAGAGTTTGTGAGTCCATTCAGTATTCTAACAACAGGAGGTTGGAAACTGTTGTGAAACTGGCTGGTGCATGTGTTCAGGCTTCTGTACCTTCTCCCTGATGGTAGAGGTTGTAGAAAAGCATTGCCAGAGTGGGATGGATCTTTGAGAATGCTGGCGGCCTTTCCTTGACATTAGGCCTGGTAGATGGATTCTATAGATGGGAGGTTGGCCTTTGTGATTGTGAGTTCACCACTCTATATAACCGTCTCCGATCTTGAATGGTACAGTTGCCATACCAGGTAGTGATACATCCAGACAGAATGCTCTTGATGGCGCACCTATAAATTTTCTCAGCTGCCTGAGGAAGCTGTTGGGCCTTTATAACCAGCGCATCCACATGACCAGAGACTTAGGAACAGTAAGCTGTTCAGTCCTTGAATATACTTAGTGACCCAGCCTCAACAGCCCTCTGCAGCAAAGTATTCCGCAGATTCACCACCCTCTGAGTGAAAAAACATCCTTTCTTATCTCTATAATGTGCAATCCCTTAATCTGAAATTATATCCTCTGGTGAAAGACTCTCCCTCAAGGGGAAACAACCGTTCTGATTTTCCCCTGTCGAGTCCTCTAAGAATCTTATATGATTCAATAGGATCCTTCGAAGCTCCAATAAGCACAAGCTCAAACTATTTCAACTTTCCTCATAAGACAGTCCCTCCATACCCGGGGCCACCTGCGTGAACCTTCCCGAGACTGCGCCCCAATGCCAGTGTACCATTCCTGAAGAGGCTTGTTCCACAAACTGTGGAAGGTCAGAGTCTGAATGAAATTGTGAAAAAGCAGTGGACAGAAAAGATACTGTTTGGTTTTGAGTCAAGTCAGCTGGTGAGTCATCAATTTGACATTTATTCATTATTCATTCCTGATTAAGGGCTTTTGCCCAAAACGTCGATTTTCCTACTCCTCGGATGCTGCCTGACCGGCTGTGCTTTTCCAGCACCGCTCTAATCTATTTATTCATTAATGTCCCGGTGAACATGCTTTGATTAATCAAGTATTTATCAGGCCTATTCTATTACAAGGATTAAGGAGTTAGAACTTGCGGAGTTCAGCCCTCATGCAGAAGCGTGGCTGCTTACTTTTTGTGTAATCTGTTGAGCCACTGAGAATATTATCCAAAGGTAGCTCTCTAAATGCATGTTGTTGTTTAAGTCTGCTTGTCTTCACCCTTAGCACCAATGGGAGTTGGATGTTGTCGTTTATTCTTACACATGCCCCAGTCGGTTGATGCTGTTTCAAGCTTCTTGATCAAGTAACACAGCGTTTGTAATGGGGAGCCCGAGGTGCCTTTATGCTTCATGGTTGATTGGAATGCTGAATAAAATCACAGTTGGCTGTGTATTTTGACCAACAGATAGCAAACAAACCAGGAGTACGACACACAGTTTTGGTCTCCTTACTTGAGCAGGGATGTAGTTGTATTGGAGACGGTTCGGAGGAGATTCACTGGATTGATTCCAGAGAGGAGGGTTTGTCTTTGGAAGAGAGATTGATCTGATAGGCGCTGGAGTTTAGAAGAATGAGAGGTGATCTAATTCAAGTATAACAGACACTAAAGGGAGTTGGCAGAGTAGATGAAGAAGAGATGGTCCTCATGTGGGGTAATCTAGAATGAGAGGTCATAGTTTTAGGATAAGGGGGAGCAGATGTAAAATATAAATGAGGAGGAAATGCTACTTTCAAAGGGTCATGAATCTGTGGAATTCATTCCCCCAGAATGTGAAACGGATGCTGGGGCATTTAAGGAGCAGATAGACATAATTTGGACAAGTATCAAGTTGAAGGGTTATGGAGGAGCGAGCAGTAAAGTGGAGTTGAGGCCGTGATGAGATCAGCCATGATCGTACCGAATGGTGGAGCAGGCTGGAGGGTTTGAATGGCCAACTCCTGGCCCCAGTTTGTATGTACAAGCCTTCACAAAACCAGCAGCTATTTATAGCTCATTACAGTCACATGACAGAGTGATGTGTTTGCTATTAAACATCAGTAATATCTTATTAACCCACTAGCATTTACCCTCAAAAAAGGCCCCCAAAGTCCAAGGAAGGTTAGTCTGTGAGATGTTTCCCAAGAACTTTCTTGCCTCTACCTTTCCCATCCTCAAGAATGGAGATCGATGCACAGTTTTGTGTATCTCCTGTCACTGAATTCAATTGCTCTTGGTTTTGCAATGGTGCCATTGTCATAGAGATGTACAGCATGGAAACAGACCCTTCGGTCCAACCCGTCCATGCCGACCAGATATCCCAACCCAATCTAGTCCCACCTGCCAGCACTCGACCCATATCCCTCCAAACCCGTCCTATTCATATAGCCATCCAAATGCCTCTTAAATGTTGCAATTGTACCAGCCTCCACCACTTCCTCTGGCAGCTCATTCCATACACGTACCACCTTCTGTGTGAAAACATTGCCCCTTATGTCTCTGTTATGTCTTTCCCCTCTCACCCTAAACCTGTGCCCTCTAGTTCTGGACTCCCCGACCCCAGAGAAAATACTTTGCCTATTTACCCTTTCCATGCCCCTCAAAATTTTGTAAACCTCTATAAGGTCACCCCTCAGCCTCCAACGCTCCAGGGAAAACAGTCCCAGCCTATTCAGTCTCTCCCGAAAGCTTATATTCTCCAACCCTGGCAACATCCTTGTAAATCTTTTCTGAACCTTTTCAAGTTTCACAACATCTTTCTGATAAGAAGGAGACCAGAATTGCACGCAATATTCCAACAGTGGCCTAACCAATGTCCTGTACAGCCGCAACATGACCTCCCAACTCCTATACTCAATGCACTGACCAATAAAAGAAAGCATACCAAATGCCTTCTTCACTATCCTATCTACCTGCGACTCCACTTTCAAGGAGCTATGAACCTGCACTCCAAGGTCTCTTTGTTCAGTAACACTCCCTAGGACCTTACCATTAAGTGTATAAGTCCTGCTAAGATTTGCTTTCCCAAAATGCAGCACCTCACATTTATCTGAATTAAACTCCATCTGCCACTTCTCAGCTCATTGGCCCATCTGGTCAAGATCTTCTTGTAATCTGAGGTAACCCTCTTCACTGTCCACTACACCTCCAATTTTAGTGTCACCTGCAAACTTACTAACTGTACCTCTTTTGCTCGCATCCAAATCATTTATGTAAATGACAAAAAGTCGAGGACCCAGCACCGATCCTTGTGGCACTCCACTGGTCACAGGCCTCCAGTCTGAAAAGCAACCCTCCATCACCACCCTCTGTCTTCTACCTTCGAGCCAGTTCTGTATCCAAATGGCTAGTTCTCCCTGTATTCCATCAGATCTAACCTTGCTAATCAGTCTCCCAAGGGGAACCTTGTTGAACGCCTTACTGAAGTCCATATAGATCACATCTACTGCTCTGCCCTTATCAATCCTCTTTGTTACTTCTTCAAAAAACTCAATCAAGTTTGTGAGACATGATTTCCCACGCACAAAGCCGTGTTGACTATTCCTAATCAGTCCTTGCCTTTTCAAATACATTTACATCCTGTCCCTCAGAATTCCCTCCAACAACTTGCCCACTACCTAGGTCAGGCTCACTAGTCTATAGTTCCCTGGCTTGTCCTTACCACTCTTCTTAAACAGTGGTACCACGTTAGCCAACCACCAGTCTTCCAGCACCTCACCTGTGATTTAATTATGAGCGGCCCTGAAATGAAGATTTGCCAACCCACCCAGAATTAGAGCTTTAACTGTGTCTCGTTGGCTTCCAGTGTCTCTCCTGTGGTGAAACGTCTTATTTTATCCATTGACGGAATTTCACCAATCGATTGGTCAGATGGTACGAGACATGTAGAACAATCGCCTTTGGTCGATGTGACCATCAGGGTCCAATTGATGTCTTGTTGGTCAGGACACGGTGGCACGGTGGTTAGCACTGCTGCCTCACAGTGCCAGAGACCCGGATTCAATTCCCGCCTCAGGCAACTGTCTGTGTGGAGTTTGCACTTTCTCCCCATGTCTGCGTGGGTTTGCTCCGGGAGCTCCGGTTTCCTCCCACAGTCCAAAAATGTGCAGATTAGGTGAATTGGCCATGCTAAATTGCCCATAGTGTTAGGTGAAGGGATAAACGTAGGGGAATGGGTCTGGGTCGGTTGCGCTTCGGAGGGTCGGTGTGGACTTGTTGGCCCGAAGGGCTTGTTTCCACACTGTAAGTAATCTAATCTAATCATGAGTAATCTAATCTAAACTTCCTGCTATTGACAGTCACTTTAAGATGTCAATTACCCCAAAATGTTTGCACTGTCTCATTGCAGCGGAGGTGATGCTGTTCATCAGCATTTCCTGGGTTGCTAGGCCATAATGATCTGGGTTCAGTCAGCGAGTGAGGGCCTAATGGCTCACCAGGCAATTCATTTCGGTCACTGGGAATAAGCACAGGCAAGAGCCATTCGGCCCATAAAATCTACCCAAATTCATTCCCTCAGTGCCTTTTTTCACCGCCTCCCCATGTCCTGGGTATCTTTAATGTCTAGAAATCTATCACTCACTCAGAAACATACTCAGTGAGCCGCCACAAGCCCGCTGGTTGGAAATTGTAAAGATTCACCATCCTTTGTGTGAAGAGTTCTTGTCTTCCTGTTTTATTCCAGCTGGAGAAATGTGCACAGGATCTGGGAAGCACATCCAAGGCTGTGGGCTCTTCAATGGCACAGCTCCTCACCTGTGCAGCTCAAGGCAATGAACACTATACAGGTGGGTATAGTGCAGTATAAATCACACTGTGCAGGTGGGTACAGTGCAGGATAAAGGAGGAGAAAGTGAGGGCTGCAGATGCTGGAGATCAGAACTGAAAATGTGTTGCTGGAAAAGCGTAGCAGGTCAGGCAGCATCCAAGGAGCAGGAGAATCGACGTTTCGGGCATGAGCCCTTCTTCAGGTGGGTACAGTGCAGTATAAAACACACTATAGAGGTGGGTACAGTGCAGGATAAAACACACTGTACAGGTGGGTACAGTGCAGTATAAAACACAGTATGCAGGTGGGTACAGTGCAGTCTAAAACAGTGTGCAGGTGGGTACAGTGCAGTATAAAACACACTATACAGGCGGGTACAGTGTAGTATAAAACACACTGTACAGGTGGGTACAGTGCAGTATAAAACACACTATACAGGCGGGTACAGTGTAGTATAAAACACAGTGTGCAGGTGGGTACAGTGCAGGATAAAACATAGTTTGCAGGTGGGTACAGTGCAGTATAAAACAGTTTGCAGGTGGGTACAGTGCAGTCTAAAACAGTGTGCAGGTGGGTACAGTGTAGTATAAAACACACTGTACAGGTGGGTACTATGCAGTATAAAACATAGTGTGCAGGTGGGTACAGTGCAATATAAAACACACTATACAGGTGGATACAGTGCAGTATAAAACACACTATACAGGCGGGTACAGTGCAGTATAAAATACACTGCAGGTGCTTACAGTGCAGTATAAAACACAGTGTGGGGGTGGATACAGTGCAGTATAAAACACACTATACAGGCGGGTACAGTGCAGTATAAAATACACTGCAGGTGCTTACAGTGCAGTATAAAACACAGTGTGGGGGTGGATACAGTGCAGTATAAAACACACCATACAGGTGGGTACAGTGCAGTATAAAACACACTATACAGGTGGGTACAGTGCAGTATTAAACACTGTACAGGAGGGTACAACGCAGTAGAAAACACACTGTACAGGCGGGTACAGTGCAGGATAAAGCACAGTGTGCAGGTGGGTACAGTGCAGTATAAAACATACTATACAGGTGGGTACAGTGCAGTATAAAACACACTATACAGGTGGGTACAGTGCAGTACAAAACACTGTACAGGTGGGTACAGTGAAGTATAAAACACTGTACAGGCGGGTACAACGCAGTAGAAAACACACTGTGCATGTGGGTACAATGCGGTCTAAAACACAGTGTGCAGGTGGATACAGGGCAGTCTAAAACAAGTGTGCAGGTGGGTACAGTGCAGTATAAAACACACTATACAGGTGGGTACAGTGTAGTATAAAATACACGGTACAGGTGGGTACAGTGCAGTATAAAACACAGTGTGGGGGTGGATACAGTGCAGTATAAAACACACTATACAGGCGGGTACAGTGCAGTATAAAATACACTGCAGGTGCTTACAGTGCAGTATAAAACACAGTGTGGGGGTGGATACAGTGCAGTATAAAACACACCATACAGGTGGGTACAGTGCAGTATAAAACACACTATACAGGTGGGTACAGTGCAGTATTAAACACTGTACAGGAGGGTACAACGCAGTAGAAAACACACTGTACAGGCGGGCACAGTGCAGGATAAAGCACAGTGTGCAGGTGGGTACAGTGCAGTATAAAACACACTATACAGGTGGGTACAGTGCAGTATAAAACACACTGTACAGGTGGGTACAGTGCAGTATAAAACACAGTATGCAGGTGGGTACAGTGCAGTCTAAAACATACTGTGCATGCGGGTACAGTGCAGTATAAAACACACTGCAGGCGGGTACAGTGCAGTATAAAACACAGTGTGCAGGTGGGTACAGTGCAGTCTAAAACACACTGTACAGGCGGGTACAGTGCAGGATAAAGCACAGTTTGCAGGTGGGTACAGTGCAGGATAAAGCACAGTGTGGAGGTGGGTACAGTGCAGTATAAAATACACTGTACAGGTGGGTACAGTGCAGTATAAAATACACTGTACAGGTGGGTACAGTGCAGTATTAAATACAGTGTGCAGGTGGGTACAGTGCAGGATAAAACACCGTGTGCAGGTAGGTACAGTGCAGTATAAAACACACTGTACAGGTGGGTACAGTGCAGTATAAAATACAGTGTGCAGGTGGGTACAGTGCAGTATAAAGCACACTGTACAGGTGGGTACAGTGCAGTATAAAACACAGTGTGGAGGTGGGTACAGTGCAGTATAAAATACACTGTACAGGTGGGTACAGTGCAGTATAAAATACACTGTACAGGTGGGTACAGTGCAGTATTAAATACAGTGTGCAGGTGGGTACAGTGCAGTATAAAGCACACTGTACAGGCGGGTACAGTGCAGTATAAAATACAGTGTGCAGGTGGGTACAGTGCAGTATAAAGCACACTGTACAGGTGGGTACAGTGCAGGATAAAACACAGTGTGGAGGTGGGTACAGTGCAGTATAAAACACACTGTACAGGTGGGTACAGTGCAGTATAAAATACAGTGTGCAGGTGGGTACAGTGCAGTATAAAGCACACTGTGCAGGTGGGTACAGTGCAGTATAAAGCACACTGTACAGCTGGGTACAGTGCAGGATAAAACACAGTATGCAAGTGGGTACAGTGCAGGATAAAGCACACTGTAGAGGTGGGTACAGTGCAGTATAAAACAGTGTGCAGGTGGGTACAGTGCAGTATAAAACACAGTGTGGGGGTGGGTACAGTGCAGTATAAAACACAGTGTGGGGGTGGGTACAGTGCAGTATAAAACGCAGTGTGCAGGTGGGTACAGTGCAGTATAAATCTCACTGTACAGGTGGGTACAGTGCAGGATAAAACTCACTGTACAGGTGGGTACAGTGCAGGATAAAACTCACTGTACAGGTGGGTACAGTGCAGGGTAAATCAGGTTGTGAAGGCCGGTCCAGTGCAGGGTAAAGCAGGTTGTGGAGGTGGGTCCAGTGCAGGGTAAAGCAGGTTATGGAGGTGTGCAGGTGATGAAGCCTCTATTGCTGATCTCTGAACCTTGACTTCTGAACTGTTGTGACGAAACCCATTGAATTTTCAGCAGGATATCTTCGAAACTTTGCCAGAAGTCTAGCAGTGTAACATCGGGACAGTGGCGTGCTGACAATCCTGTTTGTCGTCAGATCATTGCTAAGTGTGCTCGAGTAGAGAATAACGCCTGATCCCATATCTCTCACGTCCATGCACAAGCTGCAGTTTCTTGGAGTCACAGTTTGTGATGTGAAGCATGTTGACTGCTGTGCTAACTGTGGTGAGATCGGTCTCCATGGTAACAATGGACTGACTCTCACTGACCTGAGGCATCTTGCCATATGATACACGATTTTTGTAAAAGCCTCCAATTTCTATTCACCACTTGCAGGAGTGAGCCCCTGGCAGTTTAAATTGTTCTCATTCTGGGGTAGGGCGCTGCATTGGCATGTTATTCACAACCATCAGGTTGTTAAGGAGCATATTTGTGTTGTTCCTACCTTAGTGGTATTATTGCTAAACTGTTAATTCAGCCAATGTCCTGGGGATCTGGGTTCGAATCCCTCCACAGCAGATGGTGGAATTTGAATTGGATAAATACATCTGGAGTTAAGCGTCTAATGACGGGATCATTGTCGGTGAAAACCCATCTGGTTCACTTGAGGGAAGGAAAGTGCTGTTGTTACCCAGTCTGCCCTACATGTGACTCCAGGCACACAGCAATGTGGTTGAATCTTAACTGCCCCCTGGCCCATTAAGGATGGACAATAAATGCTAGTGGCACCCATATTCCATACATGAGTGAAAGAACAGCACCTGTGTAATGGGTAATTAATGTGCAATCTTAGCAGGTTCTTTATGAAGCGAAGGATGGAGTAGAGTAAATCAAACAGCAAGCTCTTGAGCAGAGTTGTTTAACCTTTGTTGAACAGAGAGTGGCAGTGGCTCCCTTGCAGCTTTTCACAGATTCCTTAGTGTGGAAGGAGGCCATTGGGCCCATCGAGACCACACCACCCCTCTGAAGGACCACCCCCCCCTCCCCCCATATTTCTCGTGACTAAACCACCTTTTGGATTGTGGGAGGAAACCGGAGCACTCGGAGGAAACCCACACAGACACGGGGCGAATGTGCAAACTCCACACAGTCACCAGAGGCTGGAATTGAACTCGGGTCCCTGGCGCTTTGAGGCAATGGTGTTAACCACTGAGCCACCCTTCTCTGATTCAGGGCAGGTGTGGTACCACAGTAAACCATGAATTTCATTTTTTTAAAAAATAATGTCCAAAGCGTCAAATCGATCATTTGAATCAACAGCTAATAAAGCTGGCCTATTTAAAAAGTAGCGGCAGAGCTAATTAATGGAACATGTTTTTGCTTTTCTGATTTAAGGAGCTGAGCTAGGGAGAGTGAAAGATTACACCCTAAGTCCTGATCAGAAGGGAAACGGGTGGGGACGGAGGCCAGGCTAACGAGCTGTGTTTAATTAACGCTGACCTTGTGCTTGCCTCTGGTGGTGAACCTCTCTGAGCTAGTTCTGGCAGAGTTCCCATGAAAGTTGGCGGAGGGGTTGGAAATGAGAGAGCTTTCAATTTGGGTCCTGGGGTGCAGATTGGGAGGGGAGGGAGATGTGTGAATAACATGGGTGTGTCTGTCTCAGTCTCTCTCACTCACTCAACCCCCCTACCTCCCCCAGTTGCCAGGAAGGGAGTTCCGGGATTATATTGACCCAGTGACAGTGAAGGACAGTAAGAGTATTGTTCTAAATTAGAATGGTGTTTGGCTTGGAAGGTGGTGTTCCCATCCATCAGCTGCCCTTGTCCTTCCGGTTCATTGAGGTCAGAGGGCTGGAAGGTTCTAGATTTGTTCTGGATTCACCCATTGGTTTCTCCACATCCATCCCACTGAATCCTTCCATTATTTCACCTAAATTGCCCCTCGGCTTCGAAATGGGATATGAGTTGTGTTTATGCTAATTCCTCCTCATGATTTCCCCTTCTTAGCTCATCTAGCTTCCCTTTCAATGCATTCAACTCTGCCAGTCCCTGTGGCTGAGAATTCCCTATTTGTTACCCATCTGTTCATCCTCTCCTCATAGTTTCGAATCCCAGTCCATAGGCCTGAGCACCTCGCCTAGGCAGACATGGCTATGCAGCACTGAGGGAATGCTGACTTATCTGCAGTGCTGCCTTGATGATACGTTATAGAGATATACGGCACAGAAACAAACCCTTCATTCCAACTCATCCATGCTGACCAGATATCCTAAATGAATCTCGTCCCGTTTCCAGCATTTGACCCATATCCCTTTTAAGGGGCAGAGTCTGTCCTGAATTAGTGATGGATATTTTCCCTCCTGGGAGAGTCTAGCACCAAAGGACATAGTCTCAGATAAAAGGGAACCAATGTAAGACTGAGGTGAGAAGGAATTCCTTCACTATTTGACAAGGAGCTGGTGAATTATTCTCACTGTCCTCGTCCGTGTCTCTCAAGCAGCTGTTCAAACAGGAGACTTAATCATTAGCATGTTCATATCGTTTATTATTATTGATTGTGGGACCTTACACTGGCAAGATTTGCTGCTCCCTTTCCTATATTACAAAACAATACTTTAAAAATACAGACAGAGTCTCTCTCAGGGAGCAAGGTCTTTCCGAGTCTGAGTCCAGTCATTTTTTTTTTTCCTGAGTTCATTATTTTTGTAGCTTGATTTATGGCTTCCTGTTCTAATTCATTTTTAGCAGGACTTCTCAAAAATCAGAAAGCAAAACATGACAAGCTAATCGACAATAAAACAGGATTAATGTCTCAATTGTATAAACAGAAACAGAAAGTGTTTACCGTGGGAAATAACAAATGATAAATCTAGCTCAGGCTGTGAGGGGGGTTCACACATACAGTAGTTGCTGTGATCTATGCCTCTGATGGGTTATTTTAAATTCCCTGTACCACCTCAAGTAAAGTTTATGATCCATTGATGGAATCGTAGAATCCTTACAGTGCAGAAAGAAGCCATTTGGCCCATCGGGTCTGCACCGACCCTCCGAAGAGCATCCCACCCTGACCCAACCCCTGTCACCCCACATGGCTAACCCACCTAGCCTGTACATCCCCAGTCCCTACAGGATAGTTTAGCACAATGCACTTAATCTGTACATGGTTGGACTCAGAGTACCCAGAGGAAACCCACACAGAAACAGGGAGAATGTGCAAACTCCACACAGTCACCCAAGTGTCACATTGAAACATATAGGATTTTTAAAGGGCTTGACAGGGCAAATGCTGACAGTGTGTTTCCCTCCTGGGAGAGTCTCGGGCCAGAGGGCGTAGTCTCAGAGTAAAGGGGCACCAACTTAGAACTGAGATGTGGAGGAATTTCTTCTCTTGAAAGGGTGTGCATGTTTGGAACCCTTGGCGGCAAAGAGCCGTGGGGGCAGAGTCCTTGTCTATCTTCGAGGCTGAGATACCTAGACTTTTGATCATGGAATCAAGGGTTATGGGGAAAAGGTAAGAAAGCAACCGTGAGAGCCAACAGATCAGCCATGATAATATTAAATGTTGAAGCCCGGGTCCCTGGCTCTGTGAGGCAACAGTACTAAACACTGAGCCACTGTGTCACCCTGTCACTAACTAATTTTGCCAGTTAGTGAGGGATGATATGGGAGGCAGAGTCAAAGAGTGTGGTGCTGGAAAAGCACAACCGGTCAGGTAGCATTCGAGGAGCAGGAGAGTCGATGTTTCGGCATAAGCCTTTATCAGGAAAGCCCGTCGTCGACTCCCTTGCTCCTCGGATGCTGCCTGACTGACTGTGCTTTTCCAGCACCAAACTCTTTGATTCTAATCTCCAGCATCTGCATTCCTCACTTTCTCCTGATATGGGAGCCAACTTGAACCACTCCTGACTTTCAATAAGGGTCCGTTTATATGTTGAAACTTCAGCTTGGGTCCTCTGACCCATACCGTTACATTGGCTGAATGGCTGGTTTGCAATGCAGAGCAATGCCAACAGTGTGGGTTCAATTCTCACACATTTAAGTGACAGGGAGAGGCTGTACAGGCTGGGGCTGTTTTCCCTGGAGCGTCGGAGGCTGAGGGGAGACCTTATAGAGGTTTCCAAAATTATGAGGGGCATGGATAGGGTAAAGAGACAAAGTCTTTTCCCTGGAGTCGGGGAGTCCAGAACTAGAGGGCACAGGTTTAGGGTGAGAGGGGAAAGCTATAAAAGAGATCTAAGGGGCAACTTTTTCATGCAGAGGGTAGTACGTTTATGGAATAAGCTGCCAGAGGAAGTGGTGGAGGCTGGTACAATTGCAACATTTAAGAGGCATTTGGATAGGTATATGAATAGGAAGAGTTTGGAGGGATATGGGCCGGGTGCTGGCAGGTGGGACTAGATTGGGTTGGGATACCTGGTCGGCATGGACGGGTTGGACTGAAGGGTCTGTTTCCGTGCTGTACATCTCTATGACTCTATGACCTGCTGATTTGGACATGCCGGTGTTGGACTGAGGTGTACTAAGTTAAAAATCAGAGTCTAGATTAGAGTGGTGCTGGAAAAGCACAGCAGGTCAGGCAGCATCCGAGGAGCAGGTAAATCAACGTTTCGGGCAAAAGCCCTTCATCAGGAATGGGTGTTGAAATGCTGTTTGTTGAGAGTATGAATTCTTCTTCGAATATAGTACAGAAGGGGTCCTTTGCAGTTCTGAGAGAGTGTGGCCATCAGTTAAGGCAGGGCTGACTGTAGAGAGGTTGGGTACCGGCGCATTGCTGCGAGTGTGGAGCGGAGGATCCTGAAGGAGAACCGTTGCTGCTGGTTTTGAATCTGTAGTCTGTACTGGTTGTCCTGTTCAGCTCCAAACTGTGCTGGTTTAAAAGTAGTCCAGAGTCCATGTGGGATCATGTGGCTGTGGAGGCAAGCACTGAGGAAGCGGATGTGACTGTGGTAGCGAGTCTGTTTCAGGACCTGGTTGAAGAGCTTCAGGGCAGAGGAGGTGACCTGGGGGTTGCAGTGTGAGAGAGAGAGAGAGAGCCTCACCTGAGATCCTTGTGCAGAGAGGAGGAGAACTTCTTCAAGGTAGGCATCCTTGCAAGAGGATTCATAGTAAGGTTAAAATCAACTAGGCAAAAGTGAGGACTGCAGATGCTGGAAACCAGAGTCTAGATTCGACTGGTGCTGGAAAAGCACAACTGGTCAGGCAGCATCCGAAGAGTAGGAAAAGTCACGTTTTGGGCAAACGCCTGATGTAGGAGCGGCGCTCCGAAAGCTAGTGCTTCCAATTAAACCTGTTGGACTATAACCTGGTGTTGTGTGATTTTTAACTTTGCCCACCCGCTGAGGTCACCATGGAGAATTCTCCTTCTCAGCCTCTCCCACTTGACCATAAGAAGCAGGAACAGGTTTGAATACACGTACAAACAGATTCAAGAACAGCTTCTTCCCTGCTGTTATCAAACTTTTGAATGGACCTCTCTAATGTTACTGATGATATTGCTCGCTCTCTCTCTTTGCACCTTCTCTGTGGCTGTAACACTCTGTTCTGCTACCCTGATACATTTTGTATGGTACAATCTGCCTGTATAGTACGCAAAACAACACTTTTCACTGTATCTCAGTGCATGAGACAGCAACATATCAAACTCAATGTGTTTACCTTTTGCTCATAAGACAATCTCTCCATACTAAGGATCATCCTAATGAACTTTCTCTGAACTGCCTCCAATAAAATGATTTATTTCCTTAAATAAGGGGATCACAACTGTGTGGTGACCTTCAGGTTAAATGACCATCAGTCGCCTCACTCTCTCTCTCTCTCTCTCTCTCAGTCTCTCTCTCTCTCCCTCTCTCTTTCTCTCTTTCTGTAATGAGAGAGCAGCCCTATAGTCCAGTGAGACAATGGTGACTTTACCATTTATAATTAGATTTAGATTAGATATAAATTTAATTTTATTGTCATGTGTACTCGAGTTCAGGAATACAATGAAAAGTGTACAAAATCGCCATTCTCTGGCATCATTTTAGTCGACAAAAGACAGGAATTGAAACTGAGGGAGAAATAAAAGAAACAGCCAAAAGAAATGGAAACCTGTAGGTCACTCCCCCACCTCTGCATAAGTCCTCACTTGATATACAATTAACATCTCACTACACATCATTTTTACCCACAAACCCCTTGTAGTTTTTACTCTTTGTGAACATGCTTATCCGGGGTGTGTCCAAGGTGGCTTGACAATTTGGGAATCGGATGTTGTGGTTCTGTTCGCTGAGCTGGGAATTTGTGTTGCAGACGTTTCGTCCCCTGTCCAGTGACATCTGCAGTGTGTGGGAGCCTCCTGTGAAGCGCTTCTGTGATGTTTCCTCTGGCATTTATAGTGGTTTGTCTCTGCCGCTTCCGGTTGTCTGTTCCAGCTGTCGCTGCAGTGGCTGGTATATTGGGTCCAGATCGATATGTTTGTTGATAGAACCTGTGGATGAGTGTCATCCCTCTAGGAATTCCCTGGCTGTTCTTTGTTTGGCTTGTCCTATAATAGTAATGTTGTCCCAAGCAACATGAGTTCGACTGGGACAACACTACTATTATAGGACAAGCCAAACAGAAAACAGCGAGGGAATTCCTAGAGGCATGGCAGTCATCCACGGATTCTATCAACAAATACATTGACCTGGACCCAATATACCGGCCACTGCAGCGGACAGCTGGAACAGACACCGGAAGCGGCAGAGACAAACCACTATAAATGCCGGAGGAAACATCACAGAAGTGTTTCACAGGAGGCTCCCAAGCACTGAGGATGTCACCTAGACAGGGGATGAAACGTCTGCAACACAAATTCCCAGCTCGACGAACAGAACCACAACAATGAGCACCCATGCTACAAATCTTCTCACAAACTTTGGGAATCAGATGTTAGATAAGAATCTGTTCAATATATTAACACAGATGATGCTGTGCAGTGTATCTGCTACTGAATCACAGGAAAGTTCCATTAGTTATGGTCCTGGCAGATGCTTCAGCTGCATAAGTCAGATCTCAGATTGAAATCTGGCTTGATTCATCATATTTTGGTTTTTTTTGTAAATGTAATGTAGTGATCTTCCATTGAAACCTGGGCATGCTAGCTGTAAATTTAGTTTTAACAATAAAACAGAAGTTTATTATATAATAAAAAAGAAAAATAAAGTTAAACAAACCAGCTAGCTACATAAAATACAGGTTTAAAGTTTGCAAACACCCAGCAAAACAAAATGCAATTTATTACCTAATGCCATCACTTTATAGTTTTCCTCCCTGTTGTATCTGTACGATGGTTGAATTGCTTCTTTTCATTTCTTGTCCTGTGAAGTGTGAAGCCTTTTCTCTTTGACTCACACGACTGAGATCTTAGAGTTTCTCTACTTTTGAATAACCAATGCAGATCTCTAACCAAACACTCCTGGTGTGGAAGGTTTTCACAAAATGAAACCCTTTCACTGAGGTAACGTATTTCCTTAACTAAACAAACTTCTTTTTTCTAGGAGAAACTATTCTTTCATTTACATTTAGTTGGAACTCTTTCTAACTAAATTCAAAAGTTTCTGACTAAATTATCAAAAATCCTTACTTA
Source organism: Chiloscyllium plagiosum (assembly GCF_037043375.1). NCBI lineage: Eukaryota > Metazoa > Chordata > Chondrichthyes > Orectolobiformes > Hemiscylliidae > Chiloscyllium > Chiloscyllium plagiosum. The sequence continues at coordinate 18,323,491 of NW_028270180.1, read as the reverse complement.
ACCCAACCTTTGCTATGCTAATGGCTTATTGTTTCTTCTCCTCCTGTCCTAAGCCCCACAGTATAAAAAAACTTCCATTAACACTCAGGGGGCATTCAGTCACCTGCTTTTTTGACATATACTGGTTTAAAATCGCTGTTCTGAAAAGGTTAATCATTGAAGTTAAACATGAAATCCTTTCAACTAAGTTGATTAAATCCATATGCCACTAGTTTAAAATCCAAACTTGAAAAGAGGTACTCGCACGTTTTTCATCCCAGTGTGAGCTTGTAAAAGTAGTCTCAGAAATGAAGTGACTCACATTGAACCAATGAGATGTACCTCGAGCCAGGCACTGGTTTCAGCCTTAATTCTTAGTCTCCTAAATGGCGTAGCTGCAAGACTGGGCCTACAGCTGGTGAGACGGAAACCCACAAGTTCGGAAAATATTCTCAGGAAGGGTCCCTGGGCTTGAAACATTGATTCTATTTTCTTTCCACAGATGCTGCCCCTCCTGCTGAGCTTCTCCAGCAATTTCTATTTTGGTTTTGGGCAAAATCTACTTGACTGGTTGTATCTTGATTCGTACATCTGTGGCAGATGCATCTGTCCATGATGGTGTTGGTCAGAGTGACCACTGCACTGTCCTCGTGGGAGTGAAGTCCTGTCTTTACATCAAGAATACCATCCATCACGTACAGCATTGTGCTAAGTGGGATAGACTCAAGAAAGATCTGGCAGCTCAGAGCTGGGCATGCATGAGGTTTATTGGGCTATCAACAGCAGCAAAACAGTTTTCGTGGCTCGGTATATCTTTTACTCTAGCATAGCCATCAAGTCAAAGAAACAACCCTGTTTCAATAAGGATTATGGCTGCACAAGGCACACCTAAAAATGAGGTACCAACTGGTGAAGCTACATGGGCTTGTATGTTTTTTAATTTATCTGTGGAGTGTGCGTGTCACTGCCTGGGCCCTGCATTTATTGCCCATCCCTAGTTGCCCCTTGAGAAGGTGCGGGTGAGCTGCCTTCTTGAACCGCTACAGGCTACCTCCTGTGGGTTGACCCACAATGCCATTGGGGAGAGAATTCCAGGATTTTGCCCCAGTGACATGGCGATATATTTCCAAGGTGAATAGCTTTGAGGGGAATGTGCAGGGGATGGTGTTCCCATGACTCTGCTGCCCTTGTCCTTCTGGATGGAAGTGGTCGTGAGTTTGGAAGGTGCTGTCTGAGGATCTCTGGTGAATTTTTGCAGTGCACCTTGTAGATGGTACACACTGCTGCTACTGAGCATCGGTGGTGGAGGGAGGGGATGCTTGGGAATGTGAGAAGCAAGAAGAAGTTAGCGAAAGATAGCACTAAGTGAATCCACAACCAATGAACTTGATCAAAGCTCTACAGCCTGGTTATCCAGTTGTGAGTGACGCTTGAGTGGGAAAGGAGGCTGGACAGTTATCTCCCTCAGTGGGGGAGCTTCGCACATCATTGTAAAAATCCCAGTGAGTTCCTCTCTCACTGTACTCCCCAAGTCCTCTCCTCTGTCCTGAAGCTCTTCAGCCACATCACCATTCCTGATGAAGGGCTCCAGCCCGAAATGTCGTATTTCCTGCTCCTCGGATGCTGCCTGACCTGCTGCGCTTTTCCAGCAACACACTCTCAACTCTGATCTCCAGCATCTGTAAACCTCACTTTCTCCTGGTTGATTTTAACCTTACTGCGAAGCCTCTTCCAAGGATGCCTACCTTGAAGAAGTTCTCCTCCTCTCTCTACAAAGATCTCAGTGAGTCCCTCTCTCACTGAACTCCCCAAGTCCTCTCCTCTGCCCTGAAGCTCTTCAGCCACGTCCCTCATTCCTGATGAAGAACTCGGGCCCAAAATGTCGATTCTCCTGCTCCTCGGATGCTGCCTGACCTGCTGTGCTTTTCCAGCAACACACTCTCAATCAACATCATTGTAAAGGTCAAGGCTGAAGTATTTGCAACCATCTTCATGTCAGCCAGAAGTGACAAATGGATAATCCATTGCCGCCTCCTCCTGGGTTCCCCGACTACATGAATGCTAGTCTTCGGTAACTTGTATTCACTCCTCGTCGCGGAGGGAATGGTGAGAGGCATTGGATACTGCAAAAGTGATGGGCGCTGACAACATTCTGGTAATTATACCGAAGACTTGTGCTCCAGAACTAGTCAGACCCCCTAGCCAAGTAATAGCACTGCCATTTAACTAGCAATGTGGAAAATTAACTCAGTGCATCTTGTCCACAAAAAAGCAGGGCAAATCTAATCTGACCAATTCTCACTAAATCAGTCTTGTAAATGATGGAGTAATGAAAGGGGTGAAAGGTGTCATTGACGGTACCAATGACTCAGCGACCACCTTCCCACTGCTGCTTAGTTTGGGTCTCTCCAAGGCCGAGAGCGTGGGCGCTGGAAAAGCACAGCCGGTCAGGCAGCATCCGAGGAGCAGGAGAATCGACGTTTTGGGCATAAGCCCTTCATCAGGAATCTGATTTCCTGGGTGGTACGGGGAGGGTGGGGGTGCAGTGAAAGGGAGACTCACTGAGATGAGCCAGTATGGTGATGAAACATCTGAAAATGAACCTTCCAGCTCAGCGAGCAAGCCTACATCCAGAACTCACTGAGATCCTTGTAGAGAGAGGAGGAAATCTTCAAGGTAGGCATCCTTGGAAGAGGCTTCGCAATAGGGTTGAAATCAACTAGGAGACAGTGGGGTCTGCAGATACTGGAGATCAGAGTCGAGACCGTGGTGCCTGGAAAAGCGCAGCAGGTCAGGCAGCATCCGAGGAGCAGGAGAATTGGGCAGAAGCCCTCCATCACCCAGCTCCTGACTTTATCAGTCCAAACGCAAACAAACAAGCTGAACTTGAGAAGGCAGGTGACCTTGGATGTTGAGGTAGCATTTAACCAAGTGTGCCATTGAGGAGCCCCTTGAGTGATTGAGAAGCAGGTGGAAGGCTACCCACTGACTGCGCCAACACCTAACACAGAGGGAAGTATCTGTGGTTATTGGAGGTGAATCCTCTCAGTACATTGCTGATGGAGCAGGATTGCGGTAAATTCAGAAGTGCAGGTGTTCACACAGCGCTCAGTTCCATTCCTGACCCTTCCAATTCTGTAGACCAGGATGGCAGTTTCCCCCTCTAAACGGCATTAGTAAACTAGCTGGATATTGATAAAAATCAAGAAGAGTTTCATGGTCATTATTAGACTCTTAATTGCAGATTTTTATTCAATTTAAATTCCATCATCTGGGAATTTGAGCCTCCGATTCTCTCGATTAACAGTTTAGTGATGATACCGCTGGGCTGATACAGTGAGGCAGGAGACCACTTGGTATTCGATATTCTTGTTTCTCTCCCTTGTGCCAAAGCAGTTCAGACAGTTTGTTCTCTTGCCCTCAGGTATCGCCGCACGGGAAACAGCGCAAGCTCTCAAGACTCTGGCATCAGCTGCCCGCGGGGTGGCGGCTTCGACGGACAACTCTCCAGCTCAGAACTCCATGTTGGACACTGCTCGGGATGTGATGGATGGGTCTGCCCTGCTGATCCAGGAAGCCAAGCACGCGTTGGCTTCACCCGGAGACACTGAGAGCCAGCAACGGCTGGCACAGGTTAGTCAGATCAAGCGTCCTGCTCCGATTGTGCAGGGACCCCTGTGTGTGTCACAGTAAGGCCCGGCTCTGACCAAAAGCCACAATGTTGGGAGTGGCTCAGTGGGCTGCGCTCTCCCCTCCTCGGGTCTCAAGGTCGTGTGTTCATGTCCCACTCCAGAGGCTTGACCAAGCTGACCTTCCCAGTTCCAGACTGAGGGAGCTGAAGTGCTGTCTTTTGGATGAGCTATCACGCTGATGCCCCACCTAACGCCACAGTAGCTCAATGGTTAGCACTGCTGTCTCACAGCACCAGGGAGCCGGATTCGATTCTACCATCGGGCGATTGTCTGTGTGGAGTTTGCACATTCTCCTCGTGTCTGCATGGGTTTGCTCCGGTTTCCTCCAACAATCCAAAGATGTGCAGGTCAGGGTGGATTGGCCATGCTAAATTGCTCCATAGTATTCAGGGATGTGTAGGTTAGGTGCATTAATCACAGGGGAATGGGTGTGGGTGGGATATTCTTCGGAGGGTCAGCGTGGCTTTGTTAGGCCGAATGGCTTGCTTCTATATTCTAAGGATTCTATTAACCTGAACGGTTCGGGTGGAAGGGCAATGAAAAGGAGAGCCCAGTGGGAGGTGAACGTGGATTCCACTGGCTTCCCACTGAATGAATTGGATTTAAAATGCCCCTTTTTAAATCTGAGATGATTGATCTTAAATCCCAGCTTTCTTTATCCCAGGATAACTGGATCCCTCTCAGGACAATACATGATAGCACCAGCTCTGTCACATGTCAGTCAGAGTGAGATAAATAAATGTTGTAAGGATCTCCTTCAACAGGAATATAAAAGCAAAGTAGAGTGGACACTCGAAATCTGAAAGAGAAGCAGACAGTGCTGGATATACTGAACTGGACTCACCACATAAATACAGTGACTACAAGAGCAACTTAGAGGCTAGGAATCCTGCAGTGAGTAACTCACCTCTTGACTCCCCCAAAGCCTGTCCACTGTCCCCAAGGGCCCTTCTTCCTGAAGAAGGGCTCATGCCCGAAACGTCGATTCTCCTGCTTCTTGGATGCTGCCTGACCTGCTGCGATTTTCCAGCAACACATTATCAGCTGTGATCTACAGCATCTGCAGTCCTCACTTTCTCCACTATCCCCAAGGCACAAGTTAGGAGTGTGATTGAATACTCCCTGGATGGGTGCAGCTCCAACAACACTCAAGAAGCTTGACATCATCCAGGCCAAAGCAGCCCGCTTGATTGGCACCACATTGACAAACATTCACCCCCTCCTCCAGCAACGCACAGATTCAGCAGTGTGTACCATCTATGAGGTGCACTGCAGAACCTTCCAAACAGCACCTTCCAAACCCAGAACCGCTTCCATCCAGAAGGTCATGGGCTGCAGATACATGGGAATATCAAGATCCCCTCCAAGCCACTCACCATCCTGACTTGGAAATATATCGCCGTTCCTTCACTGTCGCTGGGTCAAAATCCTGGAATTCCCTCCCTAAGGGCATTGCAGGTCAATTCAAAGTAGGTGGACTGCAGCGGTTCAAGAAGGCAGCTCACACCCACCTTCTCAAGGGAAAACTAGGGACGGGCAATAAATACTGGCCAAGCCTGCGACATCCACATTCCACAAATGAATTTTAAAAAACTCAGCAGTCCAGCAGCATCTGTGGAGAGAGAGCGACACCAGAGTTTGTGTCTTACGGTGAGTGACTTTACATCAGACCCATGTACGTGAGGACTTTACACAAGAATTTAAATCAGGAGTAGACCATTCAGCCCCTCAAGCTCTGTAATCCACTAAGATCACGACTGGTCTGTTTGACTTCAGAATTCCACATTCTCATCTATCCCCAATAATCTTCAATTCCTCCCCAGCCTTCCAGAAATCTACAGCTTTAAAAATACTTAATATCCTCCGACCTCCGCCGTCATCTGAGGCAGAGAGTCCCGAAGTCGCTCAATCCTCTGAAAGAAAGCAAATTCTCATCATCTCTGTCTTAATAGGATTGTCCTTAATTTTAAGAGAGTGCCCCCCTGTCCTCAGTTGTGGACCATTGCCAGTAACCTCATGTCCATCTCCCACCTATCAAGGCTGTTCAGGGTTTCCTATACCTGTGCTTTGGGAAAGGGTCTGAGTGGATTTACATTCATTTTCTTACTCCAGACACATTTACTATCCTTTAAAATAAAACTGATCTGTTCATTCTCCATAACGGGAGTGAGTGGACACTGTGTCTTACTGATCCCACTACAGTACAGGACAATGTTAGCACAACAAGCTGCAAGGCACAGCTTGACTCAGGTCAGTAACGAAAAACATGCCTCTCTAACCCCATTTCTGTGATTCATTCTGATTTATTCAGACCCTTATTATTATTGATATCAAAGAAAGAACCTCAAAATCTATCTACTGTATTCAAAATAATTCAGAATATTTCCCTAAACTCACTGATCTCCAATTGAAAAATGTGGTTAAACGTCCCTACAATCCTTTGAGATTAGATTAGATTCCCTACGGTGAGGAAACAGGCCCTTCAGCGCTGAAAAATGTGTTGCTGGAAAAGCGCAGCAGGTCAGGCAGCACCCAAGGAGCAGGAGAATCGACATTTCGGGCATAAGTCCTTCTTCAGGAATGAGGAGGGTGTGCCAAGCAGGCTAAGATAAGAGGTAGGGAGAAGGGACTTGGGGGAGGGGTGTTGGGAATACGATAGGCGGAAGGAGGTTAAGGTGAGGGTGATAGGCCGGAGAGGGGGTGGGGGCGGAGAGGTCGGGAAGAAGATTGCAGGTCAAGAAGGCGGTGCTGAGTCCGAGGGTTGGGACTGAGATAAGGTAGGGGGAGGGGAAATGAGGAAGCTGGAGAAATCTGCATTCATTCCTTGTGATTGGAGGGTTCGTAGGCGGAAGATGAGGCACTCTTCCTCCAGGCGTCATGTTGCCATGGTCTGGCCCTTCAGCCTAACTAGTCCATACCAACCCTCCAAAGAGTAACCCACCCAGACCCATTTCCCTCTGACTTATGCACCGAATAATATGAGCAATTTAGCATGGCCAATTCACATGACCTGAACATCTTTGGAATGTTCAGGAGCATGTTTGGAATGCTCACCCAGAGAAAACCCACGCAGACACAGGGAGAATGTGCAAACTCCACACAGACAGTCGCCTGAGGCAGGAATCAAACCTGGAACCCTGGTGCTGTGAGGCAGCAGTGCTAACCACTGAGCCACCATGCCACCCCCATTTCTGTGCTCTTTTAATTCTGGCCTCTTGACCATCCCTACTGAACCATCAGTGGCCCTGACTTCAGCCGCCTAGGCCCCATGCTTTGGAAATTCTTCCCTCAACCCCTCTGCCTCTCAATCTCTTTCTCTTTCTTGATCTTCAATCATTGTCATTTAACGCTCTCACTGCTTTCCCAAATGGGTGGCTTAGCCTCATCTTCGCTGCTGTCAGTGTTCCATTGCATTAAAGGTGCTACATAAATTCAGGTTGTTTGGACTTCTTCACCACTTACCTTCAAGTGGCACTGTCTCCTCTCACCCTGCTATCAGTTGGAATCTTGAATTTCCATTCAGAGGGTCGTCCCCTCAGCATTGACCGCTGCCCTCCAACAGGTCATCGAATCGGACTCTGCTTGAGACAGTCAATGTGTTGAACAATTCCAATTGTGTCAACGTTGCTCCTTCCTTTTCTCAAGGTGGCTAAGTCGGTCTCCCATTCGTTGAACAACTGTGTGAACTGTTTGCCAGGACAGAAGGATGTGGACATGGCACTTAAAAGCATTGGAGAATCCAGCAAAAAGTTGCTGGTTGACTTGGTAAGCTTTGATCATTATTTTCCTTCATTAAATCTACCCAAGACCCAATCAAAGACTTGGAGATGATCGAGACAACTGAGCCAGAGTCTCTTGCTCAATCTCCATCCATGAAATCCTCCTGTTCACTGTAAAAATGCAGCTAGAACTGTCTTATCCTGGAATCTTGTACAGAATGAGCACGGAGTATGAAAGGATAGCAGAGCTGAGCGAGTATCATATATTTCACGCACAGAGCCATGGCCCATATTCATAGAAGACCCAAATAAGATTAATCTTAGACTTATCACACCTCCCCACTGTGTTGTATAGCTGATAAGATTAATCTTAGACTTATCACACCACCCCACTGTGTTGTATAGCTGATAAGCCGCAGTCTCATTCAAAAAGTAGATTCCTGTTGTTTGTCATAGCATTCCTGATTTACTGCTGCCCATTGGTCAGTAACTTACCATGCTGATAACTCTCACCCTCATCCAAAATCATGGCATCACTAGCTCTGACATTACAAGGCAAAGCCACCCAGTTCAACAGGTTCACAGTCCTGGCACCATGGGTTTCCAATAGTGTTTGCCCATCACTCTGTGGGACTCACTCAATCTCACACCGTCTGTGAGTGTGTCCATATGCACTTGTGTGTGTCTTACAGTATATGTTATTGTGTCTGAGTGTGTTTTCTGTGTGTGTGTGTGTGTGTGTGTGTGTGTGTGTCACTTGGAGGTCTGCAGCATGGAAACAGACCCTTAAGCCTGATGTGCCCAATGCTGCCCAGTATTCAAAAATAAACTAGTCCCATTTGCCTACAGAGCCAAGGGGGTCACTTGGTGTCTGTGTGTGTGTGTGTGTCTCACTGTATGTGCCACTTAGTGTGTGTGTGTCTTTACTTGAATGTGTATTTGCACAAGTGTGTGCTTTGTCTGTGTATATATCTCTGAATGAGTGTGAACTTCAGATGCTAAGGTTTATAAGTATCCAGGTGGGACCAATGAGACTCTCTCACTCTCTACCTCTCTCTCTCTCTCGATTTCCTTATCAATTACTCTCTCCTTCGCCTCTCCCACAGTTGCCACCAAGCACCAAGAGTTTTCAGGAGGCTCAGAGCGAGTTGAATCAAGCGGCTGCAGGCCTGAATCAGTCAGCGGGGGAGGTGGTACACGCCTCACGAGGGACCAGCAGGCAATTGGCCGCTGCCTCCGGCAAATTCAGTGAAGATTTTGATGAGTTTCTGGATGCGGGCATTGAAATGGCTGGACAAGCTCAGGTAAGGTGTATGGCCTAGCGGTTAATCCAGAAGACGTGAGTCGAAATCCAACATGGCAGGTTGGAAAATTGGCTTAAAAGTCTGGCTGCTTTCACTAAAATTACCTCTTGTTGTAAAAATCCCAATGAATGATCTTTAGTGATGGTAAACTTATCCAGACTCCCAACTGAATGTGGTAACGGTCCCACCACCAAATGGAGTTCAGTCAGAACGCCCTAGGCATTTTTCTTGAAGTGCCTAGATTATGCTAACCCTCATTATTGGGAGGAGTCTACTTTCAGAGAGGGGGAGACCCACATTTAAGTGACAACATTGATAGGAATCTCTGAGCCTCTATGATTGCACTCCGCACAGTGGGCTATTTAATATTGGAATTGTTATGCTGATAATGGTCATCAAAATGGTTCTCCTCTCGGTCGAAGTGTGGAGCAGAGTGCCAAATGCAACAATTCTCTCAGTCACCACAACACCAATCTCTCAGGGAACCATCTCCCAAACAGACAATAGAGCGTTCTCCACCCCTCAATCCAAGAGTCCCTTGGTTTGTGTTGAATTGGAGACAGTTCAAGGGCACGGGGCTGTGTCCTCATCGGATGCAGAATTAAACCCTTGCCCGGAGTCACAAGGATCATATACGAATCAGCTCTTCCCCCTCAGTTGGAGTGAAAGATTGTGGTGTTTGGAGTTCACATTAAAGAGAGAACCTATCTCTCACTTGCCTCCATTGAGTAATACAGCCTAGAAAATGGCCCTACAGCCCATTGATTCTGCATCGGTCAGAAACAACCACCTCACTGTTCTAATCCCATTTTTCAGCATTTGGTCCACTAGCCTTGGTATCGCAAGTATCTTCAATGTGATGAGGGTCTCTGCCTCTCCCACCCTAACAGGCAGTCAGTTCCAGATTCCCACCACCCTCTGGGGAAAACATTTTCCTCACGTTTCTTCCTGCCCCTTTCCTTAAATCGATGCCCCTGCTCATTGCTCCCTCCATTGGGAGAAAAGTTTCTTCCTGCCTACCCCTCATAATTTTACACATCTCAGTCATGTCCCCTCTCAGTCCCCTCTGCTCCGAGGAAAACAGCCCTAGTCTGTCCAATCCCTCTTCATGATTGAGACTCTCCAGCCCAGGCAACTTCCTGGTAAACCTCCTCTGCACCATCTCCAGTGCGTTCACATCGTTCCTATCTGATAGATCCGTTTTACCACAGAACGAAACATTCAAGTTCTCATTTTATCGGGGGGGTGATTTCCTTTCAATGTCGGTTTAAAACAGCAACAGTGCGATGGCCAGGAATCGAACCCAGGTCAACTGCTTGGAAGGCAGCTATGCTCACCACTATACCACCACTGCCCTGCTACATCCTTCCTGTAATGTGGATTCCAGAATCCCTGCACCCTGTGATTCTGAGCAGATGGACGTACATTGGCCCCTGACCCAACCCCTTCCCCACCCACTGTCTGATTCTGCATCATGAGCGTCCATTGATTCCCATTGTGCAGGGACGGGCAGACTGCAGCTATCTGGGGAGAAGCTGGTGGGAGAGAGAGATTTACTTCAGACAGTGAGCTGTTATGGCCAGGAATGCACAGGCCGCGGAGGTAATGGAAGTAATTCTATAATAACTTCCAACAGGGATTTGGGTCATTACTTAAGGACGCCGGGAAAGAATGTGATTGATTGGATGGCCTTTTCGAACACCCAGCAGGGAGATATGGCAGAATGCTGGCTTTTTCTTTTGAAACAGAGCGTGGAGTCGTCTAAAAGCAGGAGAAATTTCCAAGGGGAAAGTTTTCCTTTTTGCGGTTGCATTCTTCATAGCTCACCACAGGTGCCCGAGCAGATAAAACGCCAACTTTAGGCACAGGAGATTTGGCTATCCCCTTTGTCTGGGCTTGCTCAAGTTCTCTCCAGCACCTGGAGATGTCAGAGGCTGAGCCTCCCCAACACCACCTCACCTCACCCTTCTAAAATCTCCATGTGGATGTGGAAAATTTCACCATGTCAGCTGCCCCCAGTGTTTTTTTGTTTATTCATTCACGGGACATGGGTATCACTGGCAATGGAGCACAAGGCAGGAGGTTGACAGGAAATAATAGAGCTGGAGCAGACCCAATGGGCAGAGTGGTCTCTTTCTGCACTGTCCGTGTTTATTGCCCATTCCTAATTGCCCAGAGGGCAGTTAAGAGTCGACCACATTGCTGTGGGTCTGGTGTCACACACAGGCCAGAACTAATGGTAAAGATGACGGTTTCCTTCCCTAAAGGACATGAGTGAACTAGATGGGTTTTTCCCAACAATTGGCAATGAATTCATGGTCATCATTAGACTCTTAATTCCAGATTTTTATTGAATTCAGAATCCGCCATCTGCCATGGTGGGATTCGAACCCGGGCCTCTCGATTAATATGATAATGCCACTCTGCCATTGCTTTCCCCTTTCTTTCATTTTGAAGGCTGCTTCCTTTGACACAGCCCAGTATTGTGTGTGGGGTGGAACAAAAGACAATTGAGAGGGACAGTCTGCCTGTTCAGAACAACAACGTGAGCCATTAAGTGTTTTACTTTGTTTTTTTTCCCCACAGACAAAGGAGGGTCAGATCCAGGTCATTGGTAACTTGAAGAATATCTCCATGGCTTCCAGCAAACTGCTCCTCGCTGCCAAGTCGCTGTCTGTTGATTCTGCTGCACCCAATGCAAAGAATCTCCTGGCAGCAGCTGCCCGGTAAGGACCATTGTGCTTCACTTAGCCACGATTTGAGCCTCCTCACCCCACCCCAGTCAGCTGTGGCTCAGTGGGTAGCGCACTCGCCTCTGAGTCAGTCGGTCATGGGTATAAGCCTCACTCTAGTCAACTGAGCACAAAATCCAGACGGCTGGGAGCCCTGCACCGAAAGCGGAGACATTGGCTTACTGGAATGGTTCAGGGCATGAGGACGTTTATTGGTGAGGATAGATTGAAGACGTTGGGAGTGCACTCCCTGATGAGAAGGCCAAGAGGACATCTGATGCGTGTTTTCAGAATTGTGGCCTAGACAGAATGGATAGGATGACACTGTTTCTGCTTATCCAAAAGAAAAGGGAGTAGATATAAAGTAACGTGTAAACAAAGCAACACTGATGTGAGAGAAAGCCTTTTTCATTCAGTGAGTACCATATATACTCATGTATAGGTCAAATTTTGAAGACTTTTTTTATAGCTGAAATTAGGGGGTCGACTAATACACGGGCACAAGTTTTGAGGAGCTGCAATTCACACTGCAGTTCAAAATACCATTTTATTAGCAAACGTTGATTTGATCGCACAACTAATCCCGGTAAGGGAGAAAAACGCCATGAATTACGGTCAAGGTAACTACCGGATAAAAGCAAGAGACCGGTACGAAAATTGAACATGTCAAAGATTCATTGAAATCCTGCAAAGTCACATTGTACAACATTGTCATGGCCTGGTATAGTGGCACACTTAAAATGAAACATTTCTTAAATTCTGAATGTGTTAGCATCTGGAACTTTCCCACCAAATTCTTCCCTTTCCCTCCCACTTACTCCCTCATGTTATGAACCTCAACAACATTAACACATTTGCCAAAGAATTAAAGATATACCGGTATGTAGCTAATACATCTCACTTTTATTCAGATATAATGGCACAATTAAAATGATTAACATTTTAACGATATTAACTTTTGGATGTATAGTGAATAAAGTGTGATAAGTACTGATAGACTTAGTACCGGTCTGAATGAATGACTCAAAACGTGCTGTAGTAAACCAAGTGCAGTAAGTTAGAGTTAGGAATAAATGAATCGGAATGTGATATAGTAAACACAGAGCGATGAGTAAAGCTACTGGTGTGAATGAATGTATGTGATTTAATGCGATATAGTAGAGTAGACTAATACATGAGATATATGGACGGTAAAAGGTTTTTTGGCCAAAAAAAAGGGTTGACCTATACATGAGTATATACGGTAGTTAGGGTGTGGAAGGCACTGCCTGGAAATGTGGTGGAGGCAGGTTCAATTGAAAAGGGAATTGGCTGGGTTTTTTTGGACATCAATGGTGAGCAGGCTATGGGGTAAAGGCAGGAATTCAGCAGTAGAATATAGAGCTGGAGCAGACCCAATGGGCAGAGTGGTCTCTGCCTGCACTGTAATGATTCTGTCACTCTTTCAGAGGAGACATTAAGCCAAAGGTCCGCAAGACTGGCCACGATTTAGAAGAAGGATGAAGGGAGGTGGGCAGAGGTTCTCCCTTGAGTCTTGACCAATGGTTGATCTGTCAACCATTCAGTGGGCATGAAGGACAGTGTTGGGGGGGTGGAGGGAGCAGGCTATTGTCTAATGTTGCCTTTGTCAGATTATTCTTGTGGAAGCGTGCTGTGCAAATGTGCTGCCAGGTTTCAGGGTTGGCAACAGGACACCCATGAGGAATATATGACTGAGGGCGGGAATAACTTTGGGTTGTCCTGAAAGGTGCGAATCCGTCTTGTGTCAAAGTTAGTAAAGCGAGCCTGGTTGAAGAGGTGTTGAAGTGTTAATTTAACAGGAGGTGTATCTGATATCTTCCAGGGCTGTTACCGAGAGCATCAACCAGCTGATTACACTCTGCACCCAGCAGGCTCCTGGCCAGAAGGAATGTGACAACGCTCTCCGAGAACTCGAGGTACTGGCTGAAACCAAACTCCGACACCCCATCCACCCAGCTCTTTCACATCGTGGATGTTAATCCATTTCACTACCTGCTCCTCCATCGAGTAATCTTACCAAGAGAGCAGGTCGGGTGGGGTGAACTATTTCGCCGTGGCACGAATAACGTATAAATTTCATAACTTGGAAGATAGTGCTGAGATTTGGATCCATAAAATGGCTTAAGATTTCGCAGCCAAGATTGAGATGGATTTTACACGGTCAACTCAACTGGCAGCTAAATCCCAGAGGGAGAATGTGAAGACTGCAGATGCTGGAAATCAAAAAGTGTAGTGATGGAAAAGCACAGCTGGTTAGGCAGCATCTGAGAAGTAGCAGAATTGATGTTTTGAGCATAAGCTGTTCATCAGGACCCTGATGAAGAGCTTATGCTCGAAATGTCGACTCTCCTGCTCCTCGGATGCTGCCTGACCAGCTGTGATTTTCCAACACCACACTTTTTGATGCTAAATCCCAGCAGCTAACTAATACATTGAATGTACAATGCAGGAGATTAAATGTTGGGTTTTTAATCAAAGTCCCCACAGTTGTGTCAGTGAACCCTCAATGGATAGCTCTCTGGGCAGTAGAAGCTCGGTGGGATGACGGTCTCTGGGTTAACAATCCAGAGATCCAGATTATTGCTGCGAGGCCTCAGATCCTACCTCAGCAGCTGGCAGAATTTCAGTTCCTTCATTCAGTTTGAACCATGAAAAAAACATGTTAATCCCGGTCATTGTGACCATGACAGCTGTCATTGCTTGTAAAAATCCATCTAGTTCATCTTTAGCGACAGAAGTCTGCCATACTTAGCCAGTCTGGCCTACGCATGACCCCAGAACCACAGCATTGTGCTTGGAGTCATACAGCACGGAAACAGACCCTTCAGCCCAACTCATCCACACCGACCAGATGTCTGGTGGTGAGCCTGTGGGATGCATTACCACAGCAAGTAGTTGATCTCCAAATATTGAATGTATTCAAGAGGCAGCTAGATGTAGCACTTGGGGCGAATGGATCTAAGGCTATGGGGGGAGAGCAGGATTAGGCTATTGAGTTGGACGATCAGCTATGAATGGCGGAGCAGGCTCGAAGGGCTGAATGGCCGCCTCCTGCTCCTATCCCATATGTTTCTATCCCAATCTGACGTAGTCCCATTTGCCAGCACTTGGTCTACATCACTTTAAAACCCTTCCTGTTCATCGACCCATCCAGATGTCTTTTAAATGTTGTAATTTTACCCAACACCACCTCTTCCTCTGGCAGCCTGTTCCATACACGCACCAGTCTATGCATGAAAAAGTTACCTTTCAGGTCCTTCTTAAATCTCACCTTAAACCTCTGTCCTCTAATAAACTACCCTCTGAAATGGCCTCACTCTGTTCAAAGATAATTAGAGATGGGCTTTGCTCCTAGCATCCACTGAAAGGATACTTTTAAAAAAGCAAAGGCATTGAGTACAGAAGGAAGGAGGTGATGCTAACTCTTGAGAAATCACAGGTTAGATGCCAGCTGGAGTAAGATTTTAACAAGGGTGCTAAGTCCTTTGGATGAGAGGAGATTTTGCAGCATAATACCAGGGCAGAGGATCTAGAACAGAGATTGTTCTCCCAGGAGGAAGAGCCTTAACAGAGTTTGAATTGGTCAAGATTTGGAGATGCCGGTGTTGGACTGGGGTGTACAAAGTTAAAAATCACACAACACCAGGTTATAGTCCAACAGGTTTAATTGGAAGCACACTAGATCAGTCCACTATCACCTGATGAAGGAGCGGCGCTCCGAAAGCTAGTGCTTCCAATTCAACCCCTGTTGGACTATAACCTGGTGTTGTGTGATTTTTAACTTTGAATTGGTCAGGATTGTGAAAGATTCTGGCAGAGTAAATAAATGGAAAGCATTTCCAGTGGCAGAAGACTCTATAACCAGTGGACACAGATTTGGTGAAAGAACCAGGTCAAAATGAGATGAAATTATTTAGTGAGCAAATCTGAAATGTAGTGCCTTTAAGAGCAGGAGAAGCAGTTGCCATAATAAGTCCAAAGAGACTGGGATAAGCACTCAAAAGGGAATAATAATTGGCGAGCTCTTTAAAAGAGACAGCGCTGATGTGATGGTCTGAATGACCTCTTTCAGTGCTGTGTTGTTCTATTACCTGAGATAAGCTCCACTGCAGCTCCATGTCCACACAGGGTGTAGGGCATGTGTTAGATTCTGCACACTTCTGTAGGTGCGACATGAGACAATTCCACTGTTGGGTGTCAGTGAAGCCTCTCATTTTCCAGTCACCTGGAAAGGAAACTGAGATGAATTATGTGAAGGACTTTTTTTATGTAGAGGGACATGCCTGAAGTTTCTAAAAGTCAGCCAGTTAGTTAGTTCGCTAGTTAGCTCCGGCATTGGCTGGTAAAGTTGTGGTGCAGATTCACTAACTTGTAATTTTGGAAATGTTTGCAGACTGTCAAAGGCATGCTGGAAAATCCCAATGACCCTGTCAGTGACCTCTCCTACTTTGACTGCATTGAGAGTGTGATGGAGAATTCCAAGGTAGGTCAAGGCTCCCTTGGGAGCGATTTGGGAAAATTTGGTTTGTGACACTCTGCACCATCTCTCATGGCACTTTTCCAATATTTCCCCTTTTCCCGTTCTCTCTGGCTGTTCAGGTCCTCGGAGAGGCTATGACTGGGATCTCTCAGAAAGCCAAGACTGGCGATCTTCCGGCGTTCGGGGAATCTGTTGGCATCGCCTCCAAGGCACTGTGTGGTCTGACAGAGGCAGCGGCTCAGGTGGGCATCGGTCTCTCAACTCACCGTCGCAGCTTGAGATGAGCATGACTCCCCCTCTGAGAGAGGAGCTTTCATAGGATAGAATCCCTACAGTGTGGAAACAGGCCCTTCAGCCCAACAAATCCATACTGACCCTCCAAAGAGTAACCCACCCTGACCCATTCCCCTACCCTAATCCTCGACATTTGCCCCTGACCAATGCACCTAACCTACACATCCCTGAACACTATGGGCAATTTAGCATGGCCAATTCACCCTAACCTGCACATCTTTGGACTGCGGGAGGAAACCAGAGGAAACCCACACAGACACGGGGAGTGTGTGCAAACTCCAGTCGCCCGAGGCTGAAATCGAATCTAGGGTCGATTCCATCATCGAAAGTGAAGCATGGAATAGACAGCAAAGTCGCAGAATCATCAAATCTGCTTTTGGAGTGACGAAACCTGCCCAGCATTGTTTGGTCTATTTTACTAAAGCTGTATCGAGCCATTTACTGTCTTCCAGTATTCACTACCCCAGCAAACTGCTTATGATGGGTGAGAATCTTCGAATCGCTGCAGTGCAGAAAGAGGCCATTTGGCCCATCGGATCTGTGCTAATCCTCCAAAGAACATGCCATTCAGTTCAGCACCTGAACCAATTCCTGTAGCCCAGCATTTTGCACGGCCAATGCACCCAACTTGCATATCTTTGGACAAGGGAAGAAACCCATGTAGACGTGGGGAGAAAGTGCAAACTCCTGAGGCTGGAATCGAATCCAGGTCTATAAGGCAACACTTTGTCACCCCCTTCCCCGGTTAGAAAAGTGATCTGGCATTTCTCTGTAACTATTTAAGCCACACCCCTAAGCCACACCTCTAAGATCCCCTCCAAGTCACTCACCATCCTGACTTGAAAATATGTCACCCTCCCTCAGTGTTGTTGTGTCAAAATCCTGGAATTCCCACCTTAAGAGTATTGTGCTTCGACCTATAGCAGGTGGACTGCAGCGATTCAAGAAGGCAGCTCACTACCACCTTCTCAAGGGGCAACTGGGGATGGGCAATAAATCCTATGCCCAGCAGTGAGACCCACGTCTCACAAATGAGTTTAAAAAATCCATAGACAGGAGAAGACTTTGGAAACTGTTCAGCCTCCCTTACACAACAAGGAAGCTTTATTCTTTGCAACACACACACACACGCACACGGACGCACGCAGACACACAGACACGCAGACACACACACGCGGACACACACGGACACACAGACATACGCAGACACACACGGACACAGACACATTCAGACATAGACACATGGACACACAGACGCACGCGGATACACACAGACACACACAGACACATGTGGACACGCACACAGACACACGCGGACACACACAGACCCGGACACAGACACACGCAGACAGACATGCGCAGACAAACGCAGACACAGACACCCGCGGACACACAGACACACGCAGATACACACGCGGACACACACATGCAGACAGACTCAAACACGCGCACACGCAGACACAAACACACACACATGCACGCAGGTAGACACGCCATTGAAAACCATGTGATTTCCTGCAGAAACAGAAATGCCAATAAAATCCCAGGCCAGGCCAGTTCGGAAGATGGGAAATTCCTCTCCTATAACCTCGCTCCAGTTCTCACTCCTGAAGTGGTCAAAGCTGCTGGAATAGACCACCAATGAATGTATTGTGGGACTGATCACTCGTTCGAGATGAATTCTACTCCAACCACAAAACACGCCCAGCAGTGTAAACGTGTGTAAACAGAATACAGCTTCTTGGCATTAGCACACAAGATGGCAAACTCCACAATTCTCTGGGATAGAGAGCCACCTCTTGATCTTTTTGTTGTCCCATTCCTACATGAGTACGACTGATCATTGAATGTTGCTTTGGGAACTGAGAGTGCAAATTGGCCAGCATTGTGCAAAGGGGAGCATGGCTCAGCCAGGGCTAGGTTTCATCCTCAATCCATGCGAGTAACATAAGATACAAGAGCTGACCTCATCACATCCCAAAAAGTATAACTCAAACTGTCTGAAAGCAACTCAAGGCTCAATGGAAACAGAAACTGCTGGAGAAACCTGACAGGTCTGGCAGTACCTGTGGAGAGAAAGGAGAGTATGCTTTCTATCCACATATGGTGCCAGGCCTGCTGAGTTTCTCCAGCAATTTTCTGTCTTTGTTTCTGATTTCTAGCATCTTTTGACTAAATTCCCTACAGTGTGGAAACAGGCCCTTCTGCCCAACAAGTCCACACCGACCCTCCGAAGAGTAACCCACCCCAGACCCATTCCCCTAGCCTATATTTACCCTTAACTAATGCACCTGTCACTATGGGCAATTTAGCCTGGCCAATTCACCTAACCTGCACATCTTTGGACTGTGGGAGAAAACCGGAGCACCCGGAGGAAGCCCACTCAGACACGGGGAGAATGTGCAAACTCCACACAGACAGTCACCTGAGGCAGGAATCGAACCCGTGTCACTGGCGCTGAGGCAGCAGTGCTAACCACTGAGCCACCATGCCACCCCACGCCCCATCTGCAGGTCTTTGTTTTAAATTGTCGATACTTAAGAACTCCATTACACTCAAAGTTAGCTGTGAGGATGGGTTGCGATACCAACACATTGTCAATCCAACTCTTTACTGAGTTTTATTACATCTCCCTTCATGCAGGCTGGTTACCTGGTTGGGATATCTGATCCCAACAGCCAAGCTGGGCACCAGGGCCTAGTGGATCCCATCCAGTTTGCTCGGGCCAATCAGGCAATCCAGATGGCGTGTCAGAATCTGGTGGATCCAGCAAGTAGTCCGTCACAGGTAAAAGGGCGGGGCACAGCAATGTTGGCGAAAGGTCAGTTGCTGCTCCTGTTTGGGTTCGGCGTCCGTGGTAATGCGTAACTCTCATCGTGCAGGTGCTGTCTGCTGCTACCATCGTCGCCAAACACACTTCGGCATTGTGCAACGCCTGCCGGATCGCCTCCTCCAAAACTGCCAACCCGGTTGCCAAGCGACACTTTGTCCAGTCGGCCAAGGAAGTTGCCAATAGCACCGCCAACCTGGTGAAGACCATCAAGGTAACCGTGTGTGACTGCTGTCGTGTGTGTCCCCATTGGGGAGCTGACTCTTCCACTGTTTACGCCATTGTTCTGGTTCATAGAGTCCTACAACACAGAGACAGGCCCTTCGGCCTAAGCTGGTCCTTGCCATCCACGCTAACCCCATTTCCCTGCACTTGGTCCAATTCCTTCTAAACTTTTCCTATCCATATATTTTTCCAAATGCCTTTCAAATGTTGTTAATGTACCCACCTCAAGCAGCTCATTCCATATGCATACCACTCTCTCTGTAAAAAGGTTGCCCCTCAGGTTCCCTCTTATTCTTTCCCCTCTAACCTTAAACTAATGCCACCTAGTCCTCGATTCCCCAACCCTGGGAAAAAGACTGAGTGCACTGACCCTATCCATGCTACTCATGATCTTATACACTTCTGTAAAACTTGCCCCGCTCAGTCTCCTAAGCTCTAAAGATAAAAAGTCCTTGCTTGTCCAACCTCTCCCTATAACTCGGACGATTGAGTCCTGGCAACATCCTTAATAACATCCTTCCTATAGCAAGGTGATCAAAACTGAACACAATATGCCAAGTGCAGTCTCACCAACGTCTTGTACAACTGCAACATAACTTCCCAACTTCTATACTCAGTGCCCTGACTGATGAAGGCCAGTGTGCCAAAAGCCTTCTTCACTGCCCTGTCTACCTGGGACTCCACTTTCAGAGAACTGTCCACCTGAGCTCCAAGATCCCTCTGTTCCACTACGCTCCTTAAGGCCCTACCATGTACTGTGAAACCCCTACCTTGATTTGACTTTCCAAAATACAAGAGCTCACACTTATCTATATTAAACTCTATTTGCTATTTCCTGAGGTGATCAAAGTCCTGCTGCAATTTCTGACAATCTTCCTCACTGTCCAAGATACCACCTATTTGAGAAAAGGCAAATTCCAGAAATCGGATTGTCTCACCTGTAACTGCAGTAGTGAGCCCCCAGCTTTCAGCTGTAACCAAGAGGGCGAAGAAATAGCTTCTATCTCTCCAAGACACCAACAGCAACTGCTGAAAGCTAAACCTAAAATCTCTGGTTCTATTGGTGGAAGCTTGACCACACCCAGCCAGGCTGCTTCTATTGTTCCAACTTGTAGAACCCAAGGCTTCACAAATTGTTTACCTTCTCATAGACCCATTGGCACCGGTCCCCCAATCTCCCTCTAACAGATACCAGGAGAAAACACACTTCTTAAAGCCACAGCATCGCACAGAATATTTTCTCTTCGATTTCATGGGTCTCACCCTTGTTACAAGATGTGGGGTCACCCCTGTAACAGGATGTAGGTGTCACCCCTGTAACAGGATATGGGGTCACACCCCTGTAACAGGATGTGGGTGTCACCCCTGTAACAGGATATGGGGTCACACCCCTGTAACAGGATGTGGGTGTCACCCCTGTAACAGGATGTGGGTGTCACCCCTGTAACAGGATGTGGGTCTCACCCCTGTAACAGGATGTGGATGTCACCCCTGTAACAGGATATGGGGCTCACCCCTATAACAGGATGTGGGTCTCACCCCTGTAACAGGATATGGGTCTCACCCCTATAACAGGATGTGGGTCTCACCCCTGTAACAGGATATGGGTCTCACCCCTGTAACAGGATGTGGGTCTCACCCCTGTAACAGGATATGGGTCTCACCCCTGTAACAGGATATGGGTCTCACCCCTATAACAGGATATGGGTCTCACCCCTATAACAGGATATGGGTCTCACCCCTGTAACAGGATATGGGTCTCACCCCTGTAACAGGATATGGGTCTCACCCCTATAACAGGATATGGGTCTCACCCCTGTAACAGGATATGGGTCTCACCCCTGTAACAGGATGTGGGGCTCACCCCTGTAACAGGATGTGGGGCTCACCCCTGTAACAGGATGTGGGTGTCACCCCTGTAACAGGTTGTGAGGTCACCCCTGTAACAGGATGTGGGTGTCACCCCTGTAACAGGATGTGGGTGCCACCCCTGTAATAGGATGTGGGTGTCACCCCTGTAACAGGATGTGGGTGCCACCCCTGTAACAGGATGTGGGTGTCACCCCTGTGTAACAGGTTGTGAGGTCACCCCTGTAACAGGATGTGGGTGTCACCACTGTAACAGGATGTGGGTGTCACCCCTGTAACAGGATGTGGGTGTCACCCCTGTAACAGGATGTGGGTGCCACCCCGTAACAGGATGTGGGTGTCACCCCTGTAACAGGATGTGGGTGTCACCCCTGTAACAGGATGTGGGGTCACCCCTGTAACAGGATGTGGATGTCACCCCTGTAACAGGATATGGGTCTCACCCCTGTAACAGGATATGGGTCTCACCCCTGTAACAGGATATTGATGTCACCCCTGTAACAGGATATGGGTCTCACCCCTGTAACAGGATATGGGTCTCACCCCTGTAACAGGATGTGGGGCTCACCCCTATAACAGGATGTGGGGTCACCCCTGTAACAGGTTGTGAGGTCACCCCTGTAACAGGATGTGGGTGTCACCCCTGTAACAGGATATGGGTGTCACCCCTGTAACAGGATGTGGGTGTCACCCCTGTAACAGGATGTGGGTGTCACCCCTGTAACAGGATCGGTCTCACCCCTGTAACAGGATGTGGGGGTCACTCTTGTACAGAACATGGGTATCACCCGTATGCCTTTGGAATGGATACACCAGAGTTGTCCTATGATGAGTCTCTCCCACCAAGAGGAGCCCATTATGAGTAAAACTTTCTCCACCTTGAAACAATGGCTTCAGGTCGTGCCACCCTGCCCCTCAGCTGATGCCTTGACCCAATCATATTGTGATAAATATGCCAACATCTTGTACTCAATGCATTTGACTGTTATTCATTAAGAACAATGTGCTCCATGAAGCATCTCTGGTTATTGTGTGTGTGTGTGTGTGTGCGCGCGCGCGCGCGTGCTTGTGCATGCGTGTATCTGTCTTTGTTCACCTGGTGCAGTGTTCACTCCTTCTGTTCCTTGGTTCTCAGGCTCTTGATGGTGACTTCTCCGAAGAGAATCGAGACAAGTGCAGGTTAGCCACTTCCCCTTTAATCGAGGCTGTGGAAAACCTGACGGCGTTTGCCTCCAACCCTGAGTTTGTCAGCATCCCGGCCCAGATTGGAGCTGAGGTAATTCGTCTCAAGCGTGTGCTGGTGGGAAGGCAGGAAGTGCTGAGCCCAGGTTGTTCAGGTTCGTCATCCTCGTCGTCAGGTGATGATGTCACCCTTGACCAACTCCAGCGATCAGTCTTCATCCAAGAGTCTGCAACAGAGGCGCGGGAGAGCCCCTAGCGTTGGAAAGCTTGGGGGATAGTAGGCCCAAAGTCACCTGTCCCTCCTGGGCCTGCGATGCCCACATCCCGTGAAAGAATGAGAGAAAAAATAGCCTATATCCTGGAGAAAGCCAGCACTTTACACCCGTCTTCTAGCTGCCCTTGAGCTGAGGTGGTTAATGGCTTCCTCAGCCATTTCAAAGAGCCTGGAGTTACTAGTGAAACATGTGGATTTTTAAAACTCCAGGAATGTTGTGACCACTGTTGTTGAGATGGGCTTTTTACTCCAGATTTACTTAATTAACCAAATTTAAATTCCCCAGTGGCTTTACTAGGGATGTGGGCTTGTACCTTCAAACCCTCACTGGAGTGAGCTTCTGTCATTACTCCTTCATCAAAAGATTGGAAAAACAAGTAATCCCTTCAGGGTACAATTATTGATTATTTAAGATACATCCTAATTTCAGTTTGGCTGTGACTATGCCTGTGAAAGCTTTGACCTGTGTCACTCACACGAAGCATTAGTTTATTAAAAAAAAAACTCAATGCAGAGCGCTCTGAAAAGTGTTGACCCCTAGGCACTCATCTCCTGCCGGGTCAGACTGTGCAGAGTAGCATTACAAGGCACAGACCAATAAAAGAATAATTTGGTCTCTACAGAATAAGGCTAATGTTGATAATTTACAACACTGCAAATAGGGCCATTTGCAAGCTGTAAAACATTAATGACTCTTCATCCCTGGTCCCAGATGTAAAGCACAGACACATTACAGGATCAGAAAGGAGAAACGTTATGTATCTGTGGGCTAATGGTTATTGACAGCGAATGGTTTCTATGAGAGAGAGAGAGCGCATTGTGTGGGTCACAGCATGTTTCGCAACAAAGAAATTGGAAGGCAGTTTCTCAGATGCTCGTGCTGATGACTCTGTGACTAACTTTCGATGATCAGCTATGGTTGATCTGGAATGGCCCAGATTTTGATCAGTTCTGATCCCACGGAGGGGAGCAGGAGAGAGGCAGCCAGCCCTGGGCATTAGTGAGGGGCAATGACCATGGGTCCAGCTCCCCATTTCTATCCAGTGACCCCTGATATGTGAATGGATGATACCACCAATCCTCCTTCTGTAATGTTTCGACTCTGATATGACTCTTCCGGCAATTCTGAAGAAGAATCATAAAACATAGATAGAGCAGTAGAGCACAGGAACACTGGAGAAACCCAGCAGGTTCTGGCAGCATCAGGGGCCCACATGTTGTGCCGAACATGGCGCCAAATGAAACTAATGCCTTCTGCCTGCCCTTGGTCCTCACTTCTGCCTTGGTCTAAATCTCCCCTTCCTTTGCAGGTTCATTTGCTCATCTAAAAGTCCCTTAAATGCCCCTATCAAATCTGCCTCCACCATCACCCCTGGCAATGCGTTCCAGACACACTCTGTACAAAACAAACTTGCCCTTCGCGTCTTCTTTGAGTCATATCTGACTTGAAACATTAACTTGTTTCTCTCTCCCCAGTTGCTGCCAGACCTGCTGAGTTTCTCCAGCGTTCTCTCCCTTTGTTTCAAATTTCCAGTTTCTGCAATATTTTGCTTTTCTTACTGGTTCTGTCCTTCCTGTGTCTGTTATGGCCACCATGTCATCTCCTTCCTTCATCAGCGTTTCATCGTACATTGCAACGTTGGGTTAACTGCTTTGTGCCGAAGTTGTCTGAGTTAATGGGAATTGATGTGTGTTCAGGTCAGGGTGTTTGCAGAGTGGACTGACTGAACAGGAGTAAAAACCATGTTGAGGTAGTGTTCATTAGTATTCATACAACTTCGAAAGGGAAAGTTTTCAGAACTGTTCGGAATTTTACAATAATGATTTGTTCACAGTCGTCATGAAGCCTGAGTAACTGTATTCTCCCTGCAGGGGTTGGTTAACTCAGAGATGCAGGGTAGGTTCAATTCCTGCACTGGCTACCAGGTTACCATGAAGGATTCTCCATTATCTAAGTTGGAGACCCTCTGGTTAAAACATCATTGGTTCTTCTCACTTCCTCTCTCCCCATCTTCCTCTCTCCCCATCTTCCTCTCTCCCCATCTTCCTCTCTCCCCCTCTTCCTCTCTCCCCCTCTTCCTCTTTCCCCCTCTTCCTCTCTCCCTGTCTTCCTCTCTCCCTGTCTTCCTCTCTCCCTGTCTTCCTCTCTCCCTGTCTTCCTCTCTCCCTGTCTTCCTCTCTCCCTGTCTTCCTCTCTCCCTGTCTTCCTCTCTCCCTGTCTTCCTCTCTCCCTGTCTTCCTCTCTTCCCCCTCTTTCTCTCTTCCCCCTCTTTCTCTCTTCCCCCTCTTTCTCTCTTCCCCTCTTCCTCTCCCCCTTTCCCCCTCTACCTTTCCCCCTCTACCTTTCCCCCTCTACCTTTCCCCCTCTACCTTTCCCCCTCTACCTTTCTCCCTCCCTCTTCCCCCCACCCCTCTCCCTCTCTCCAGCTCTCCCTCCATCTCTTTCTCCCTATTACCTCTCTTCCTGTCTCTCTGTCTCTCTTTCTCTGTCTCTCTCTCTCTTTCTATCTCGCTCTCTCTTTCTCTCTGTTTCTGCCTCTCTCTGTCTCTCTCTCTCTCTTTGTCTCTTTCTGTCTCTGTTTCTCTCTTCTCTCTGTCTCTCTCTCTCTCTCTCTGTTTCTTTCTCTCTCTGTAATGAGAGAAAGCAGCCCTGTGATCTGGTAAGACGATGGTGATTTTACCTTGACCTGGCGTTGACCAGACTGGAATATCTACTAACACTCCATGTTGCTGTGGGTTGCCTCCCACAGGGCGCTCAGGCCCAGGAACCAATCCTTGCTGCTGCCTGCTCGATGCTCGACAGCTCGTCCTCGCTCATCAAGAGTGCCCGGTCGCTTGCTATCAACCCAAAAGATCCCCCAACTTGGTCCATATTGGCAGGACATTCCCGTACAGTGTCAGACTCCATTAAAAGCCTCATCACCTCTATCAGGTGAGTTAGTATCGAAATTTGCTTGTGAATGAAAATTGTACCCGAGGTTCCTGATTGCACACCTTCAACTTGCAGAGTGTCTCTCAAAGATGGTGTTTTCTATCTCGGAGTTATCGAGTCATACTGCATGGAAACAGACCCTTCGGTGCAAATAGTCCATAATCCCAAACTAAACTAGTCCTACCTTGCCTGCACTTAGCCCATGTACCTCCAAACATCTACTTACCCAAACGTCTTTTAAACGCTGCAACTGTATCCACATCCACCACTTCCTCTGGACGTTCAGTCTATGGACGAACTACTCTCTGTGTTAAAAAAATAAAAGTTTTAAAGATCTTT
The DNA here is from genome assembly GCF_037043375.1 of Chiloscyllium plagiosum. Classification (NCBI taxonomy): domain Eukaryota; kingdom Metazoa; phylum Chordata; class Chondrichthyes; order Orectolobiformes; family Hemiscylliidae; genus Chiloscyllium; species Chiloscyllium plagiosum. Next base: position 18,297,619 of record NW_028270180.1, on the reverse strand, counting down.
TTAAATCTTTTTCCTTTCTCCTGAAAAATATGCCCCCTTGTCTTGAAATGTCTCGGTTCTACAACATTGCCCAGGGCCTTGCTTTAGATTAGATTAGATTAGATTAGATTACTTACAGTGTGGAAACAGGCCCTTTGGCCCAACAAGTCCACATCAACCCGCCGAAGCGCAACCCACCCATTCCCCTACATTTACCCCTTTACCTAACACTACGGGCAATTTAGCACGGCCAATTCACCTAACCTGCACATCTTTGGACTGTGGGAGGAAACCGGAGCACCCGGAGGAAACCCACGCAGGCACGGGGAGAATGTGCAAACTCCAACACAGTCAGTCGCCTGAGTCGGGATTTGAACCCAGGTCTAGAACATAGAACATAGAAGAATACAGCGCAGTACAGGCCCTTGGGCCCTCGATGTTGCGCCGATCCAAGCCCACCTAAACTACACTAACCCACTATCCTCCATATACCTATCCAATGCCCTCTTAAATGCCCATAAAGAGGGAGAGTCCACCACTGTTACTGGCAGGGCATTCCATGAACTAACAACTCGCTGAGTGAAGAACCTACCCCTAACATCAGTCCTATATCTACCCCCCCTTAATTTAAAGCTATGCCCCCTTGTAATACCCGACTCAATACGCGGGAAAAGGTTCATACTGTCGACCCTATCTAACCCCCTAATCATCTTGTACACCTCAATCAAGTCACCCCTAAACCTTCTTTTCTCTAGTGAAAACAGCCCCAAGTGCCTCAGTCTTTCCTCATACGATTTTCCTTCCATACCAGGCAACATCCTGGTAAACCTCCTCTGCACCCGTTCCAATGCCTCCACATCCTTCCTATAGTATGGCGACCAAAACTGCACACAATATTCCAGATGCGGCCGTACCAGAGTCTTATACAACTGCATCATGACCTCAGGACTCCGGAACTCAATTCCTCTACCAATAAAAGCCAGTACGCCATATGCCTTCCTCACCGCACTATTTACCTGGGTGGCAACTTTCAGAGATCTGTGTACATGGACACCAAGATCCCTCTGCTCATCCACACTACCAAGTATCCGACCATTAGCCCAGTACCCCATCTTTTTGTTATTCTTCCCAAAGTGAATCACCTCGCACTTAGCTACATTGAATTCCATCTGCCACCTTTCTGCCCAGCTCTGCAGCTTCTCTATATCCTGCTGTAACCTGCCACATGCTTCCTCACTGTCAACAACTCCTCCGACTTTCGTATCATCCGCAAACTTGCTCACCCAACCTTCTAACCCCTCTTCCAGGTCATTTATAAAAATGACAAACAGCAATGGTCCCAAAACAGATCCTTGTGGAACACCGCTAGTGACGGCACTCCATGAAGAAACTTTGCCATCAACTACTACCCTCTGTCTTCTTCCATCCAGCCAATTTCTAATCCAAACCTCCAACTCACCCTCAATGCCATATCTCCGTATTTTCTGCAGTAGCCTACCATGGGGAACCTTATCAAACGCCTTACTAAAATCCATATATACCACATCTACCGCTTTCCCCTCATCAACCTCCTTCGTCACCTTTTCAAAGAATTCAATAAGGTTTGTGAGGCACGACTTGCCCTTCACAAAACCATGCTGACTATCCTTGATCACATTATTCCTATCCAGATGTGCATAAATCCTATCCCTTACAATTCTCTCTAAGACTTTGCCCACAACAGAAGTGAGACTCACCGGCCTATAGTTACTAGGGCTATCCCTACTCCCCTTTTTGAACAAGGGAACCACATTTGCTATCCTCCAGTCTTCTGGGACTACTCCTGTAGACAAAGAGGACATAAAAATCAAGGCCAATGGCTCTGCAATCTCCTCCCTTGCTTCCCAGAGAATCCTAGGATAAATGCCATCAGGCCCAGGGGACTTATCTATTTTCACCTTTTCCAGGATTTCCAACACCTCTTCTCTACATACCTCAAAGCCATCCATTCTACTTATTTGTGCCTCAGTATTCTCATCGACAACAATGCCCTGTTCCTGAGTAAATACTGAAGAAAAGTATTCATTCAGTGTCTCCCCAATCTCTTCCGCCTCCACACGCAACTTCCCCCTACTATCCTTGACTGGACCTATTCCTACCCTAGTCATTCTTTTATTCCTAACATACCTATAGAAAGCCTTAGGGTTTTCCCTAATCCTATCTACTAAGGACCTTTCATGTCCCCTCCTTGCTGCTTTTAGCTCTCTCTTCAGGTCCTTCCTGGCTACCCTATAACTCTCAATCGCCCCAATTGAACCTTCACGTCTCATCTTGAGATAGGCCGCCCTCTTCCATTTAACAAGGGATTCCAATTCCTTATTAAACCACGGCTCCCTCGCACGACCCTTTCCTTCCTGCCTGACAGGTACATAATTATCAAGGACACTCAATAGTTGCCCCTTGAACAAGTTCCACATATCATTTACACTCTTGCCTTGGAGTCTACTTTTCCAAGCCACACATCCTAAGTCATGCCTCACCGCATCATAATTTCCCTTACCCCAGCTATAATTCTTGCCCTGTAGTACACACTTATCCCTCTCCATCACGAGTGTAAAAATCACCGAATTATGGTCACTATCCCCAAAGTGCTCACCTACCTCTAATTCTAACACCTGGCCTGGTTCGTTACCCAGAACCAAATCCAGTATGGCCTCACCTCTTGTTGGCTTGTCTACATATTGTGTCAGGAAACTCTCCTGCACACACTGAACAAACACTGACCCATCTAACGAACTTGAGCTATAGCTTTCCCAATCAATATCAGGAAAGTTAAAGTCCCCCATAACAACCACCCTATTACTGTCACTCATCTCCTGAATCACCTTCCCAATCCTTTCTTCAATGATTCTAGGACTATTAGGAGGCCTGTAAAAGACTCCTAACAGGGTGACCTCACCTTTCCTATTCCTAACCTCAGCCCAAACTACCTCAGATGGCAAGTCCTCATCCATCGTCCTTTCCACCGCTGTAATACTATCTTTGACAAGCAATGCCACACCTCCCCCTCTTTTACCCCCACCTCTGACCCTACTAAAACATTTAAATCCCGGAACCTGCAACAGCCAATCCTGTCCCTGTTCTAGCCATGTCTCTGGCGCTGTGAGGCAGCAGTGCTAACCACTGTGCCACCGTGCTGCCCTATTTTCTGAACCCTTTCAAATTTCACAACATCTTTCTGATAGGAAGGAGACCAGAATTGCACGCAATATTCCAACAGTGGCCTAACCAATGTCCTGTACAGTCGCAACATGACCTCCCAACTCCTGTACTCAATACTCTGACCAATAAAGGAAAGCATACCAAACGCCTTCTTCACAATCCGATCTACCTGCGACTCCACTTTCAAGGAGCTATGAACCTGCACTCCAAGGCCTCTTTGTTTAGCAACACTCCCTAGGATCTTGCCATTAAGTGTATAAGTCCTGCTAAGATTTGCTTTCCCAAAATGCAGCACCTCACGTTTATCTGAAATAAACTCCATCTGCCACTTCTCAGCTCATTGGCCAGTTATAGAAGTTCCACCCTTGTTTGTTTAACCAAAATGCAATACCTCACATTTATCCAAATTCAACTCCATCTGCCACTCTTCAGCCCATTGATCCTATTGATCAATGTCTCTTTCTCATCTTCTTCACTGTCCACTATACCACCAACCTTGATGTCATCTGAAAACTTATTTTCTATATTCTCATTTAAATTATTTCATGTAAATGACAAACAAAAGTGGACCAATCTCTGTGGAGCACAACAGGCTAAAAACAAAACTGATGTGAAATATTCATTTAATATCTCTCTCATCTCCTGAGGTTCAACACAAAGACAACCTCTTTGACCTTTAAGGAGCCCTACTGTCTCTCTAGTTGTGTTTAATGTACTTGTAGAGTCTCTTTGGATTATCCTTAACCTTATTTGCCAAGACTAACTCATATCCTGTCTTTGCTTTCCTGATTTACCTCTAAGAATGTCCCTACACTCTTTATATTTTTCAAGACATTCATTTGAACCCAGTCATTTATTTCTAATATATAATTCTTCTTTATTCTTGGCTAAAACCTCAATATCTTTATTCATCCTTTATCCTCTAATCCTGCCTGCCCTACCTTTCACTCTGACAGAAATGTAATGACTGTAGACTCTCACTATCATAGTTTTGAAAGTTGGTGTTTTGGGTGCGTCTGCATCACTCTCCTGACTCTCTCTGATCATGTCCATTCACCCTCAACTCCAGCCCAACTGCATCAGGGGAGACATTGGGGTGTGTCTGCCACAGGGAAATCCCTGGAAGGTGGTGATCCTGTCGGACGTAGGGCGAGGACCACGGTAGAATTTATTTTGCTGAAGGCCTGTACAAGGCATCTCTGGGGAGGGGGCTCCATGTAGTAGGAGGGAGGGAGGGAGAGGAAGCAGGTCCTTTGGAGGTAAGTCTGCTGTGAGTGATTAGATTAGATTACTTAGAGTGTGGAAATAGGCCCTTCGGCCCAACAAGTCCACACCGACCCACCGAAGAGCAACCCACCCATACCCATTCCCCTACATTTTATCCTTTCACCTAACACTATGGGCAATTTAGCATGGCCAATTCACCTAACCTGCACATTTTTGGACTGTGGGAGGAAACTGGAGCACCCGGAGGAAACCCACGCAGACACGGGGAGAATGTGCAAACTCCACACAGTCAGTCGTCTGAGGCTGGAATTGAACCCGGGTCTCTAGCGCTGTGAGGCAGCAGTGCTATCCACTGTGCCACCCGATGTGGAGGTTGGGGAGGGAGGAGAGATGGTAGAGGTGCACCACCCTGGCAAGGGACCATGAAGAGCTGGTGGCAGAGAGCTGCCCGCCTTTGGGTGGTATGGTGTCTCAGTGGTTAGCATTGCTACCTCACAGCGCCAAGGACCTGGGTTCGATTCCAACCTCTGTGTGGAGCTTGCACATTCTCCCCATGCCTGCTTGGGTTCCTTCTGGGTGCTCTGGTTTCCTCCCGCCATCCAAAGATTTGCAAATTATGTAGATTGGCCATGCTAAATTGCCCCATAGTGTCCAGGGATGTGCAGGCTAGATGGATTAGCCATGGGAAGTGCAGAGTGACAGGGATAGGGTAGTGGGGTGGGTCTAGGGGGGGTGTCCCTCGGAGGGTCGGTGTGGACTCGATGGGTCGAATGGCCTGCTTCCACACTGTTGAGGATTCAATGATTCTATATTTTCCCAGATCATATCCCACAATTTGAACTTCTCTGAATTTTCCAATTCACCAGTCGTTCCTGAAGAAAGGTGACTGGACCCAGAACATTACCTCTGTTTTCTCTCTCCACAGAAGCTGCCAAACCTGCTGAGTTTTCCCAGCAATTTCTTTGTTTCCGTTTGTTAATCCAAGAATAGCTCTGACGATACAATACCACAGTCTGATTTGTTGTATGTAGCCAGGTGCATGGCTAACAGAAGATCCAGTGCTAACTATTGGCTGAGCGTTGAAGGTGTTGGTCAGGGCGGGTGTGTACTGGGCTGAGTTGCTGTTGAGCGAACCCTGTCTCTTTCTGCCCAAGGGACAAGGCTCCAGGTCAGCGGGAGTGTGACAGCTCCATCGACAACATTAACAAGTGCATCCGGGAGATTGAGCAAGCCTCACTGTCAGCAGTCAGCCAGAACCTGCCCACCAGAGACGACATCTCCCTGGAGGTAAAATACTTCACTCACCATAGTGTCACCTCCACATCCTTCCGGAAGAGAGGGAATTGCTTGCATTCTGTCTCCGATGTGTGTCTGAAAGGTGCAACTTGAACCTGGGCGTTGAAATATTGTTCAAATTGACACAGTAAAATACCGAGAGAGGCACTGCAAGGCTTTCTCATAAATTCTTGCCTTTTTTGTAGAGGCATGGTTTTTTGTTATTCATTCACAGATTCGGGTGTCTCTGGCTATGACTGACCCACTCCACTTCTATTGCTTATGATTCTACGCTGTGTTTTAAGTTGCAATCTGCTTCTGTTTAACGGATGTTTTTTGGGTTAGCACAAAAAGAACACTGGAGATAGATAACCTGGAACATTGTGGATTTTATATTGAGAAGTGCAGTAAAAACGTAAGAGCTTGCTAAACCCGATATATCACACCGCCCGAGCATCGTGTTCAGTTCTGGGCATGACACATGACAATGCCAGCCGCAGCCATGGAGAGAGTGCAAGGGAGATTTAGTGTATTAATACTGGGCCTAAAAGAACTTTAGTTCTGTGGAGATACTGGGCAAACTGGGATTATTCCCCTGACGGTATCCAATCCAGATTGTTCAGCACTGTGAGGGGTCTTGCTGTTAAATGTGGAGTAAAACTGTGCCCAGTGTCTGAAGGGTTGGCAATCTGAGAGCATGCACGATTTACCATGAATTTAACACAATCGGCAGCAGAAGCAGAAAATGGAATGAGGAAAGGGTCCTCACTGTCATCTGGAGCACATTCCCTGCCCTAACAGATTAATAGTAACTTATAAAAGGAGAATCTGATTTTGATTGTCTCTCTTATTCATTCATGGGACATGGCTGTCGCTGGCTGGGTCAGTATTTATTGCACATCGCTAGTTGCCCTTGAGAGGTTGGCGGTGATATGCATTAAGGAACCGCTGCAGTCCATATGGCTGGGGGTGGGGTGCGGGGCGGTATGGGGGGTGGGAGGTGGGGGGGTGAGGCGGTATGGTATGGTGGTGGTTGATACACCAAACTTGCTGTTGGCCAGAGTATGGTGCGAGAACCAACAAAGGACCCTTAGCATCTCTCTCTCTCCATTTGAGAGGGTCAGTTCGTTGTGAGTAGGGGGTAACCACTCCACCAGAATGGGGGTAAGGAGAGTAGGTATAAACAACCAGCTAGTCTGGGGATTGAAACCACAATGTTGGATTTATTCTGCACCACACGCTATAGTCAACTACCCAACTGAGTGAATCAATCCCCTTTTAGGGAGAGCTTTCCAGGATTTTGAGCCAGCGACAATGAAAGATTGGCGATTCCCCATCAAGCTTGTGTGTCCTTTGTGGTGCAGGGGTGAGAACTCACACCGGCCTCAGCTGGAATCCATTGAGGGTTGGAAGGAACTTGCCTGAACCAAGATAGATGGCAATGCATTAAAGGATAGATTTTGATTCAGTTTTCACTGCCATATCTGTATTTATTACCATGCTCACTGAGCATACCGAAAAGCTGAAGCTGCCCTGAAATCTGTCGCGACTGACTATATACTTTTGAACATATAAAAAGAGTGATACAAGTCCAAATCAGCACACTCCACAGTTTCCTGACTTAGACTATCAGCACTGTTCCTAAACACTTCAAAATAAATGTAGGAGGGGAAAAGGTAAACCTCAGGGGGGTTAGGTGGTAAGAGTAGGGTAATGGGACTGATTAGAAAGCTCTTGTCACAGAGCTGACAAGACGTAGATGGAGCGAACAGCCTCACGCTGTGCTGTGTGATTATAGCTGAGGCAGTGACAATGAATGTAGCTTCTAGATGGCAGGTTAAGGTGCTGGGCGAGCAGAGCATGGACAGCAGAGGTCTGGTCTTTAGTTTCCGGAGCTTGTGGAAGAGGGGAGGCTGGCCCAGAAAGCATTGGAAGAGTTGATGTGCTGAAGATGAGAATGTGGACAGGAAATGACTGGGCTGTAGGCAGGGAGTGGCGACAGTTTGTGGAATGGAGGTAGACATCCCTGGTCACGCTGAGGGTCTCATTCTCCCCGTGTCTGCATGGGTTTTCTCTCACCATCCAAAGATGTGCAGGTTAGGGTGGATTGGCCATGGGAAATTGCACCACAGTGTGCAGGGATCTACAGGCTATGGGGATTAGCCATGGGGAATGCAGGGTTACAGGGATGGGATGGAGGGGAGGGGTCTGGGTGGGATGTGAGGGGCCCAATGGCCTCGTTCTACACTGTGGGGATTCTATGATATGAATGTCTGAGGAAAGCACTTGGATGGCCCGCACCTGGGATATTTGGGGTGGGATTGAAGGGTTACAATTCAATCCAATATTCATTTTGGGCCGACCAAAGTTACCTCGAAACGGAAACTGCCCTCAAATGTTTGGCCTGTTTTCTGCTCTCTGCTGTAAACGCCTTTTTTCCAGATTGTTCTCTGTCCATCAGGCCTTGCAGGAACAGATGAGCTCCACCGTGCAGGAGATCGGACACCTGATCGACCCGATCACCACAGCAGCTCGAGGAGAAGCTGCACAGCTCGGCCATAAGGTAAGAAACAGGAGGCCATTCAGCCCTCCAAGACCTTGCTTCGTCGGCCAATAAGATCGTGGCTGATCTCCTCCCTCCTCCCCGTATCCTCTGAGCAATGAAAAAAATCTTTGTCAGCAACTGAGCATCCCTCTGAGGTGAAGAATTATGAAGATTTACGATCCTATGAGTTGAAGATATTTCTCTCCCTCTCAATCCTAAACGTACGGTCCCTTGAGAATGTTCCGCCGCAGGGTACGGAGGGAGTAGATTGGTCGCACCACCTCTTGATCCCTGTGTGGAATTGCTCTCTGTGTAAACATACCTCCTTCTCTCACTCCCATCATCTCCAGGTCACTCAGCTGGCCAGTTACTTCGAACCGTTGACCCTGGCCTCTATTGGTGTGGCATCAAAGATTCTTGACCACCAGCAGCAGATGACCGTGTTGGACCAAACCAAGACCCTGGCAGAGTCTGCGTTGCAAATGCTCTACGCTGCTAAAGAAGGTGGTGGTAATCCCAAGGTAGGCAGAGACACAGAGGACAGTCAGCTGTTTCCCAGCATCAACTTGGGGAAACCTCGCCGATTTTCATTTAATGCAGATGCTAGCTTATTTTTGCAGGTTGTTTCTTTTTGCTTCGGTGAGGTAGTTCTTGTTTTTGACAGTCAGTGTGGTTATTGATGAGGTGTAACCAGAGTTATCAACTCTCCAGGTTTGACCTAGAGCCTCCCTGGGTCAGTGGTTAACCTCTAGGACGCTGAGAGAACCAATAACTGAAAGGGCGGTCATTGAAAAATTAAACAACATGATGTTCATAAATTTCTATATCCATTACACAATGATCAGCGAGAGAGGATCTTGAGGTGATCCTATTTCTCCGAAGTGGAAGATGGTGGAATAATGGCAATGCCAATGGACCTGTACTGCAGGTACTAATAGTTCAGGGAACCGTCATGGAATTTAAATTCAATTAATAAATCTGGAATTGAAACCATTTCAGTGATAATGGCCAAGAAGCTATCATTGATTTTCATAAACCCCAACCCGGTTCACTAATGCCCTTTAGACCATCCTGACCTGGTTTGGTCTACATGTGACTCCAGAATGTGGTTGACTCTTAACTGCTCTCCGAAGCGGGCTAAAAAGACCAGGGGCAATTAGGGACAGACAATCAACTCTGGCCTTGCCAATAATGCCACCAGAAAACGAAAAATAAAAAGAATCTGGGTAATAAAGATCTGTTTGCTTTAGCTGTTGGGGCACTGTGGGGTACTAGGGGTGATCAATGGCAGAATGATGTTGGAATCATGTGACAGAACCTCCAGCAATCCTTCCTGCCAGCTTTGACCTGAAAGTGGAGTCGTAGGTAGATAGGATAGTGAAGAAGGCGTTTGATATGCTTTCCTTTATTGGTCAGAGTATTGAGTACAGGAGTTGGGAGGTCATGTTGCGGCTGTACAGGACATTGGTTAGACCACTGTTGGAATATTGCATGCAATTCTGATCTCCTTCCTATCGGAAAGATGTTGTGAAACTTGAAAGGGTTCAGAAAAGATTTACAAAGATGTTGCCAGGGTTGGAGGATTTGAGCTGTAGGGAGAGGTTGAACAGGCTGGGGCTGTTTCCCTGGAGCATTGGAGGCTGAGGGGTGACCTTATAGAGGTTTATAAAATCATGAGGGGCATGGTTAGGATAAGTAGGTAAAGTCTTTTCCCTGGATTCGGGGAGTCCAGAACTAGAGGGCCTGTTCTCCATCGAGGAGAAAGATATAAAAGAGACCTAAGGGGCAACGTTTTCACGCAGAGGGTGGTACGTGTATGGAATGAGCTGCCAGAGGAAGTGGTGGAGGCTAGTACAATGGCAACATTTAAAAGACTTCTGGATGGGTATATGAATAGGAAGAGTTTGGAGGGATATAGGCCAGGTGCTGGCAGGTGGAACTAGATTGGGTTGGGATATCTGCTCTGCACAGACAAGTTGGACCGAAGGGTCGGTTTCCATGCTGTACATCTCTATGACTCGAACACAGTGAGCAGCGGGACATGGACAGAGGTCTGTTACCCTGTTCCTTATCATCACTGAGGGAGGTGCTAGGTGGAGCTGAGTCCTGAGGGATGAGGGGAGGCCAATTCGGACATCGGCCTGCTCCCGTGCACTGATAACGGTCAAGGGTGGAGAGAGACTGGGATGAAGCAAGGTGGGTGTAGCTGTCCATGAGAGAGGGTAGCTAACACGGAAGGAAGGGCAAAGGACGATTGGTGGGGGTCGGGGGAGGTGAGGGAGGGGAATCACACCATGAGAAATCGAGGGTTGACTTTGCTTCTTAAATGGTAGCCAGTAAATTGTGTGCTAGTGTTGCAGATGCTTTAACCATGTAATAAAGCAAGGAACCTGTACTCCTTCTGAGTGCAGGTATTTGAGGAAGTCTGCACTGTGGGCGTAATTATCCATTGCTACATTTTAAATTAAGCCAGAAATGTTGGCCTGTTGTTGGATGCTTAAGCATAAACTACTGTTTTTAACTGTGATTCAGTTTGGAGTGATACTAGAGTTGTTGGTGTTTAACTTTCTGCTTAAGCACCCACTTAATTTGAAATTGCATTGGAATGGTCTTTACAACCAGCTACTGGCTGACATTTGTTTCTGTCACATGTCGGTTTGACTCTCCAACTTCACTGAAGTCGGACACAGTTTGCAAGTGACATGTAGACCTTATAAATTCAATGAGGTAATCAAAAACTGTAAGTACAACAAACTTTTATCTACCCAGCTCCATAACCAGCGCTCCTTGAACATTCCAGAAGATTCCCCTGGCCTCGGAAACACCATTAGCCATGCGGCTGATGCAGCTACCACCCCCACGCTGATTGATGATGTCACTTCTGCCCCCATCATGGCCACTCCCACAGCCACTTCCGGCCCTCACATCAAAGCCGATGCCACACGCTCAGTGACTTCCGCCACCCCTACTGCCATGTCTGCCACCACGTCCGACCCCACCAACGCCACTCACCTGCATTCTGCTGACATGCCCCCCACAGACCCCACTGTCACTATCCCCACCCCCCAGAACCCCGAGGGGAACACTACCCCTGCTCATGACTCTATCCCCATTCCCCCCACCATCACACCCACTCCAGGTACTGGCTCCGACCCCACTCCCAGCTCTGCACCCACACCAGCTCCCAGCCCTGCTGAGTTTTCACCATCCCCCCAGACCTCCCCCTCACTGAGGACGAACGATCAGTCCTCAGCAAAGGACTCACCTTCGTCCCCCTCCGTCCACGCATCAATGAATTTAATACACGCCGTGACATCGAACAATTCTTCCATCGCCTCCGCCTCCGAGCTTACTTTCACAATCAGGACTACCGCCCACCTTCCGAGGACCCCTTCGCCCACCTCCAACACACTGCATCCACCTGGAGACCCCGCGCTGGCCTATTACCTGCCCTCGACCTCTTCATTTCCAACTGCCGCCGGGACATTAACCGCCTCAACCTGTCGACCCCCCTCCCCCACTCCAACCTCTCACCCTCACAACGCGCAGCCCTCCAATCCCTCTGCTCCAATCCTGACCTCACCATCAAGCCAGCGGACAAAGTGGGCGCAGTGGTAGTCTGGCGCACTGACCTCTACATCGCTGAAGCCAAACGCCAACTCGAGGACATCTCTTCCTACCGCCCCCTTGACCATGACCCCACCCCCCATCACCAAACCATCATCTCCCAGACCATACAGAACCTCATCACCTCAGGAGATCTCCCACCCACAGCTTCCAACCTCATAGTCCGGGAGCCCCGCACTGCCCGGTTCTACCTCCTTCCCAAGATCCACAAGCCTGACCACCCTGGCCGACCCATTGTCTCAGCATGCTCCTGCCCCACTGAACTCATCTCTACCTACCTCGACACTGTCCTATCCCCCCCTTGTCCAGGAACTCCCCACATACGTTTGAGACACCACCCACGCCCTCCACCTCCTCCAAGACCTCCGTTTCCCCGGCCCCCAACGCCTCATCTTCACCATGGATATCCAATCCCTCTACACCTCCATCCGCCATGACCAGGGCCTCCAAGCCCTCCGTTTTTTCCTCTCCAGACGTTCCCAACAGTACCCCTCCACCGACACTCTCATTCGTTTGGCCGAACTGGTCCTCACCCTTAACAATTTCTCCTTTGAATCCTCCCACTTCCTCCAGACCAAAGGGGTAGCCATGGGCACACGTATGGGCCCCAGCTATGCCTGTCTCTTTGTTGGCTACGTAGAGCAGTTGATCTTCCGTAATTACACCGGCACCACTCCCCACCTCTTCCTCCGCTACATTGATGACTGCATTGGCGCCACCTCGTGCTCCCGCGAGGAGGTTGAGCAATTCATCAACTTCACCAACACATTCCACCCTGACCTTAAATTTACCTGGACCATCTCTGACACCTCCCTCCCCTTCCTGGACCTCTCCATCTCCATCAGTGACGACCGACTTGACACTGACATCTTCTACAAACCCACCGACTCCCACAGCTACCTGGATTACACCTCTTCCCACCCTATCTCTTGCAAAAATGCCATCCCGTATTCCCAATTCCTCCGCCTCCGCCGTATCTGCTCCCAGGAGGAGCGGTTCCACCATAGAACACACCAGATAGCCTCCTTCTTTAGAGACCGCAATTTCCCTTCCCACGTGGTTAAAGATGCCCTCCAACGCATCTCATCCACATCCCGCACCTCTGCCCTCAGACCCAACCCCTCCAACCGCAACAAGGACAGAACGCCCCTGGTGCTCACCTTCCACCCTACCAACCTTCGCATAAACCAAATCATCCGCCGACATTTCCGCCACCTCCAAACAGACCCCACCACCAGGGATATATTTCCCTCCCCACCCCTCTCCGCCTTCCGCAAAGACCGTTCCCTCCGTGACTACCTGGTCAGGTCCACGCCCCCCTACGACCCACCCTCCCATCCTGGCACTTTCCCCTGCCACCGCAGGAACTGTAAAACCTGCGCCCACACCTCCTCCCTCACCTCTATCCAAGGACCCAAAGGAGCTTTCCACATCCATCAAAGTTTTACCTGCGCATCCACTAATATCATCTATTGTATCCGTTGCTCCCGATGCGGTCTCCTCTACATTGGGGAAACTGGGCGCCTCCGAGCAGAGCGCTTTAGGGAACATCTCCGAGACACCCGCACCAATCAACCAAATCGCCCAGTGGCTCAACATTTCAACTCCCCCTCCCACTCTGCCGAGGATATGGAGGTGCTAGGCCTCCTCCACCGCCGCTCCCTCACCACCAGACGCCTGGAGGAAGAACGCCTCATCTTCCTCCTCGGAACACTTCAACCCCAGGGCATCAATGTGGATTTCAACAGTTCCCTCATTTCCCCTTCCCCCACCTCATCCTAGCTTCTAACCTCCAGCAACTCGATCCCCTGACCTGTCCGGACTTGTCCGACCTGCCCAGCTCCTTTTCCACCTATCCACTCCACCCTCTCCTCCCTGACCTATCACCTTCATCTCCTTCCCCACTGACCTATTGTACTCTATGCCACTCTCTCCCCACCCCCACCCTCCTCTAGCTTATCTCTCCACGCTTCAGGCTCTCTGCCTTTATTCCTGATGAAGGGCTTTTGCCCGAAACGTCGATTTTGCCTGTCTTCGGATGCTGCCTGAATTGCTGTGCTCTTCCAGCACCATTGATCCAGAATCTTATAAATTCAATGGCAAGTGTGTCCTTTGAGAAATTGTTCTGATCAATGCATTGCCCCCTGCTCCCTGCAATGTATTTGCTTCCCTGGAGATTTGTACACTCTGGTTACAGACATCCATCCTGCAACGTTTGCCAGTGAGTTTAATAATAAGCCACACTTCTTCCTCTGGTTTCACACAGTCTGTGAGCCACCTCACTGGGCGGTAGTGGCCTATTGTTGGACAGATACAAGCAGCAGACAAAGACCCAAAGACCCTTATCATGTGTAAGGCCCTGGTTTACTGCTGCACAACCAACATCCCATTTGGGAGCAGAATCCAAGGCAGGAGACCTTTGCCTTGTTGGAGAGTGTGTCCGTCACCAGCCCATTTGAACTATGGAGTAATAACAGTGCCCCATCAGCAGGGGACAGTATCTTGAGTCTCTGGCCTGTTCTCCATCGAGTGAGGTCTATGTATGACTGCAGAATTTCTTGAGGGCCTTTCTTCTTGGTTTTCCCAGTGCAGTTTTAGCATTTTGGCAAAATAACCCTCAACAGTCAGTTGATCAGACAAACAGCAGCCCCTCCTCACTAAAGCAATAAGCAAAATCCCACCAACTGACCGGCTGTGTGATCACGTTTGACTCCTGGGCTGTCTCATTGTTTGATTTTACTCATGCTGTGCGCAACTAGTTTTTGATTCTCTTTCATGAGTGTTCAGTTGTTCCTCATTGGTGTGCAAATTTAGTTTTTGTCATTTTAAGCTTGCCTCGGAAACCGTGTCTTGCCCCAGCCTCTTCCTGCTGTGTTTCTGTTGTCAGGTGTCTGTGGGAATACTCGCTTCACATTCATGGGCATGACACTGACTGTGAATATTGCGTGCTGATGTAGACTCTGAAAGTTTACCAGTTCCCACATTCCTCTCAGTATGACTGCCCCTGAAAAGTTCATCAGTGCAACAGCTCAACTGAACATTGGTGAAAGACTTTGTTACAACACTTGAACATGCATACCTTGGTTTCAGTTAATTTATTCATTGATGAACAGTGACTTTTCAAACAGAACCCGCTTAATTCCCTGTAGCATCGGAGGCTGACGGGTGACTTTATTGAGGTTTGTAAAATCATGATGGGCATGGATAGGATAAATAGGTAAAGCCTTTTTCTCCAGAAGAGGGGAGTGCAAAACTCGAGGAAATAGGTTTAAGTTGAGAGGGGAAGGATTTTGAAGGGACCTAAGGGGTAGGTTTTCATGCAGAGTGTTGCGTAAATGGAAGGAGCTGCCGGAGGAAGTAGTGGAGGCTGGTATAAATACGGCATCTAAAAGGCATCTAGAATAGGAAGGGTTTGGAGGGATATGGGCCAAATGCTGGCAAATGGGACTAAATTAATTTAAGATATCTGGTCGGCATGGATGATCTGAACCAAAGGTCTGTTTCTGTGCTGAACATCTCTATGACTAAGACTCTATTTGCAGTCTCATTAGTGGGGATGTTTCGATGGTCACACTGCAGTAATAATACAGTGAAGATTCATTTTCTATTTACCAGGATGCAGGTTTATAAATATTGGAACATGTTTAAACTCATGGTGTGGTACTGTCAAAGACATGAATTGGAGAGTGGTAGGCACCAGAAAACCAATTCCTATTGAAGCTAGATGGGCCGAGTGGTGTACTCTTGTTTTTTTCCGTCAACCTTTATAGATTTCCAGTCTCCTGTGTTCTGAACTTGCATATCAGAAAACTGGAAGTTGAGCTTGCCTGTGAATGGTTTTGTACAGAAATGGTAAAAGTCCTCGTTCAATGGGCTGTTGTGTGTCCTGCTAATGGAGTACTTTATAGGTTTGCAGTCGAGGTGAGCAAGGGCCAAGAAACGATTAAAACCTGCAAAGTTGCTGATTGTTTAATGGCTTTAATATCCTGATGTGCATATCCAAGCTGTGATTACAGTGCTTCCCTTATCTCTGCATCCATCTGCTTGGCTGGGTCCAAATGTGTTCTCAGCACTGATTGAAAGTCATTTGTGCTTCCGGGCCTCAGGCTAATTATGATCTGGCTGTAACTTATTTCACATTGCAGTTGCTTGTAATGAGACGAGAAGCAGAGCACGTGGATAGTGGAGTGAGAAGACAGGATCAGGTCTGTTGAGGGGGAGTGGAAGGGTTGACAGCTGGGCAATGGTGGAGTGGGCAGGAAGTGTGGGGTTGGGGGTTCTGGTAGATGGACGTGCCTCGTCGGTGTTTGATCCTTATTGTTGGTGGATGCTTTGTTCTTCACAGAGCACAGCTTTATTGCATCATTTATGAGCTTAAACCCCTGTGACTGTTCCTGCTTTCTGTTTGCTAGGGGTGTGCTGTGTATCATTATTTCAGCATTAATTTTGAGGGGTCCCTTATTGTGGATATTGCAATAAGGACAGGTAATTTACATTAACCACAGTCAGTTATGACCCAGCATCTCATGAGGAGTGTTTTGATCCTTCCTGTCTTTAATTATGGCCAATTCGACAGTGGATGCACACAAACAGAAAAAGATTAAAACGGTTCATGATACCAGGGTGCCTGAAGCTCTGTATTTCCTGACTGATACTCAGTGGCCTCTGACAATATGTGCAAGAGGACAGCAGAAATTTACATGTGCTTTTATGTCCAGATGTTGACATGGCCTCCAAACAGGCTTCTGTTATTTTTCAAATTCATTGCAAATGTATTTTCTTCACTTTCAGAAGCAGCTAACACAGTCT
Organism: Chiloscyllium plagiosum; assembly: GCF_037043375.1. Taxonomy (NCBI): domain Eukaryota; kingdom Metazoa; phylum Chordata; class Chondrichthyes; order Orectolobiformes; family Hemiscylliidae; genus Chiloscyllium; species Chiloscyllium plagiosum. The sequence goes on along the minus strand of NW_028270180.1, from coordinate 18,280,956 downwards.
GAGCATCTCAATGAACTGCAGGATGTTTTTGCTGTATCTGTGACTGCATTGAAAATTTTGCATTCCTATAGTGCCTTTCAGAACCTGAAATGCTTTAAGGCAAGACTTATGGAGCCAAGGTATTTATCTTAAGTTAAAACGCAGTCAACCTTCCCCAGTTGAGCCATGGCACAGGTTCAATGATCTATACCTGTTCCTATTTCCCTGCTGTCACTCCTTTCAGATAAACTTAATTTACTGATCATGGTTCCAATGGTGACTGTCTGTACCCAGAATGCATAGCATGGCTGATTGTTCCCTATCATTACAAAGAGCGGCTCGGTGCACCAGAGGCTGAGGGTTGATGGTGCAAAAAGAGAGTGATCATGAGATAAGTAAGAAAAAAGGGAAGATGTGAATGGCAGAATGAAAAATGAAGATGAAGGTAAGGGATGCACGAGTGTAAAAAATGCAAAGAGAAAGGAAACAAACAGGCCATAGAGATTGCAGTCTGAAATTGTTAGCCGCCATATTGAGGACAGAAAGCTGTAAAGAGCCTGGTGAAAACATGAGTTTCTGTTTCTCAAGGTTACTCGAGGAGGCCAAGGACAGAGAGGTCAGTGTGAGAGTCAGATAGGAAATTAAGATGTCAGGCGACCGGAAGCTCGGGATCATGCTTATTGACTGAACAATGGTGTTCCACAAACCGATCATTTCAATCTGTGATTGGACTCTCCAATGGAGAGCAGACTGCATTGTAAGTCATGAATAACTTCAAGCTATATCAGCTGCACTAGTGTGGAAAGCTACATCATCTGAACCGATGTGACAGAGACAGAGAAATAACTCCACAGAGACCGGTATCCCGCCACCAAGTCAGTCTTTATTTACACGTGTATAGTATTTGACTCTGACCTGGCTAGCTCAGAGCCAGTTCTTAGAATAAGCAGAACCTCTGATACTCCTGTTCATATCTGTCAGCCAGGGCTCCCTGATAGGGGCTGTTAATCTGGTCCATTCAGGGAACTTATATTCTGGGAGACCCAATTGGCTGACATTGTTCCAATCAGTACAGATTGGAATAGAATCCTTATAGTACTAGGGTGTGAGGAACTGAAGTCAAGATCGGCGTGGGAGGCTTGCAGTAAATACTGGTGTGTCCATGGAAGTGAAGACAGAGATGGGGAGACAGTGAAGTGGGCCATATCAATGCAAGACATAGGAGCTGAGGAGACCATTTGGCCCCTCAAGCTCGACTATTCCATAGGATCGTGTCTGATCTTGGGCTTTAAACTCAGTTCCTCACCAGCTCCCCATGTCCTCCGAGAGACTGAGTATCTGCCTGTCCTCGGCTGAATGGATTCAATGATGGTGCATCTAAAACTCTATGGGGTGGGGAATCGCAATGATTCATAACCCTTTGACAATTCTGTTTGTCTACATCCTAAATGATCAGCCCTTTATCCTCAGACTAAGCTTCTGTGTTTTCGATTCCTTAACCAGCAGAAATGCTCTCGCAGTATGCGTCTTGTGAAAACACCATCAGAACCGGGTTTCAGCGAGAGCGCCGCTCATTCTTCTACATTGCAGGAATGCAGGCCCAATTCGCTCGGTCTCTCTCCATAGGACAAACCCCTCAACCCAGGGATTAATTTAGTGAAGCTTTGCTTTGCTCTACTGCGTCTGGTGCAAGTCATCCCTTTCTTTGACGTGGAGATGAAAGCTGCACACGGTATTCCAGATGTGGCCTCACCAAAACTGTGCCAAAGTGAGACCAGAGTGGAAACTGGGAGCAAAGGCGTTGAGATACTCCGGTTCAGGACAAGAGCAGAAAATGGCAACAAAGCGTGAAAAGAGGTGACGAAGTGAAGCCGGGTACAGCAGGAACAAAACGTGTCCCACCAAGAGGAGGCTGAGGGGTAACCTTATAGAGGTTTACAAAATTAGGAGGGGCATGGATAGGGTAAATAGGCAAAGTCTTTTCCCTGGCGTAGGAGAGCCCACAACTAGAGGGCATAGGTTTTGGGTGAGAGGGTAAAGATATAAAAGAGACCTAAGGTGCAACTTTTTCACATAGAGGGTGGTACGTGTATGGAATGAGATGCCAGAGGAAGTGGTGGAGACTGGTACAATTGCAATATTTAAGAGGCTTTTGGATAGATATATGAATAGGAAGGGTTTGGAGGGATATAGGCTAGGTGCTGGCAGGTGGGACTAGATTGGATTGGGATATCTGGTCAGCATGGACGGGTTGGACCGAAGGGTCTGTTTCCATTCTGTACATCTCTATGACTCTAAGAGTCTGGCATAACTTGGACCTGTTCACAGTGATGCCACGTCTTTGGAGAAAGTGATGGTGGCGGGGTTTGGGGAGGGGTGGTGTTGTGGAAGCGGTGAGTTGAAAAAGTTGCTCAGTGTGAGAAACCTTCAGTTAAGCCAGTTACCATCCCAGCAGCCTTCTCTCGATCATCAGCTAAGTGAAGGAAAAGGGTCATCAACAACGCAATGGAGGTACATTGAGTGTAGCAATAAGCTGCTCAGGTTGGCTTCCACTGGTCCCACTCTGCTCCAAACCTCATTACCTCATTGGTCCAAACGTGGACAAAAGGAATTGATTTCTGGGTGAGGTGAGAGTAAATACCCTCAACATCAAAGCAACATTTGACCAACTGTGGTATCAAAGAGCCCAACTTGAGTCAATGGGAATCTCAAGCTCACCAGTGACCCTGAAGTTAAATTCCTCTCTCTGTAATGGGCGAGCCACCCAACTGGGACGATGGCAACAATGGCTCTATGTCAGTAAGTTCCACAGTCTGTCCCCAGGGATCTGAATTAGCCCATCTTGTCAGCGATTGCCCAGTGACCATGTGTCAGTGTAGCCCTCCGTTCATTGACTGAGATACTGCATCAATCTGCTGAAGTCTCAATGGTCCTAATCTTGCAGGAGAAATGAGATTTAGATGTCATTGTGTTCAACGATTGAACGCCCATCATTGAGGACAAGGGGGTAGGAACCTGCCAGGAAACTAAAGACAAATAATTAAATGAATCCAACAGGTGACTAAAACTGTGAACAGGATTATGTTCGCGGTTTGTCTGGTTGTGAATTTACTTGCTCCAGTCCCCACCTTGTGACCTTCTTCACTGCTATTCGCGATGTTGAGTGTGGTAATGTGAAAGCGGAGGGAGAGAGAAGGACTGAGCGAAAGCCACACAGCCTGTGACGGTCATTGCTCGATTGTGGTCCCAGTGGTTACATTTCCAACCAGGATGGTGCCTGGCCTGCAGGGCATGAATTGTGAGGAAAAATTGGACAGATTGAAGCTGTTTTCCTTTTCTTTTTGTTCATTGGGCAAGGCCAGCATTTATTGGCTGTTCCTAATTGCCCAGAGTAGACAGGCAGGAGGCTGGAAGAACACAGCAAGCCAGGCAGCATCAAGAGGTGGAGAAGTCAACGTTTCGGGTGTAACCCTTCTTCCGGACTGGGTGTGGGTGTGGGAGGAGCTGCAGATAAAGGGGGAGGCGGGGACAGGGTGGTGAAGTGGGGATGGGTGAAGGCAGGCAGAGGATACAACCTGGTTGGTCAAGAGGAGAAATAAATCCGGCTGGTGGCTGAGAGGGGTGGAATGGAGGGGAAGGGGCTCAGAAGGGAGTTGGGGAATGGGGAGGGTGGTTATTTGAAACTGGAGAACTCAATGTTGAATCCTCTGGGCTGTAGGGTGCCCAGGTGGAAGATTGGGTGGTGTTCCTCCAATTGAAGCTGTGGTTTGTTTTGGCAATGGAGAAGGCCAAGGAGAGTCATGTCGGAAAGGGAGTGGGAAGGGGAATTAAAATGGACGGTGACTGAGAGGTCCGATCGGCCACTGCAGGCCTGGCTAAGATGCTCAGTGAACTGCTCCCTAAGTTTATGTTTGGTCTCCCTGATGTAGAGAAGACCACATCAGGAGAACAGAGCGAGGAATACAATGTTAGGGCTGCAGAGAAGATGCACAGAGAGCGAGGTCAACATTAAGTTTACAATTTCAGAAGTCCATTCAGATAACAGCTGGGAAGAAGCTGTTCTTGAACCTATTTGAATGTGTGTTTGAGCGTTTCTATATTCTACCTGATGGAAGAGGGTGGAAGGGATTATAACTGGGGTGAAAGGGGTCTTTGATGATGTTGGCTGCCTTCCTGAAGCAACAGGAAATGTAGATGGAGTCAATGGATGGAAGGTTGGCTTCCATGATGTAGTAAACTAGGTTGTAAGAGAGGCAGGTGCACCACTGACTTACCTGGAAGAAGTGTTTGGGGCCTCAGACAGAGGTGAGAGGAGTGGTAGGGCAGTTAAGAGTCAATCACATGGCTGTGGGTTTGGAGTTACAGATGTGAAGGTTGAAGAGGGGCTTGCTAATATAAGATAATGAGGGCATAGATTGGGTGGATAGGAAGGTGTTTAATTAATTAGTATAGAGGGATCAATAATCATGGGGGATAAATTTAAGGTCAGAGGCTAAGAGGAGAGTTGACGAGAATGTTTTTCACTGAGGGTGATGGGACTGCTGAACTCACTATCTGAAAAAGTGGTTGAGTCAGAAATTCTTATAACATTTAAGCAGTAGTTGGATGTTGATTTGCATTGCTGTAGCCTGCAAAGATTATGGGCGAAGAGTCTAAAATGGGATTAGTGTAATCAGATCTTTGTTGACCGGCACTGACGTGATGGATTGAATGGCCTCCCTCTTGTCTCTAAATACCCAATGAGTCTATGATCAAGTGGTAGCCATTTCCTCTTTTCCGGCAGCCTGCCTCAACCTTGGTCAGCCCCTTGGCTCTTCCCAGTTGATGAGGGTTGGCCACTCTGTTGGGAGTGAACCCAGCCCCTAACCTGTCTTGTGCTGAAGACATCAGAAACCTCTCCTGTCCCAGCTTTCCAATCGTTCGATAACCCTGCTCTCCGATGCGTTACGCTGCCCATTGTGTTGATGAACCCAGAATGTTTCGATCAAGTCAGTCGGATAATCCTGAATCTCTCTGACCTGCTGGAATGGATCCAGTCTGTGATTTGTGATCTGGATTGTGTTTGTTGGGATCAGTGTAGGAAGCTGATTTGCTCTTGCATTCATGTGACGTGACTTTGTGTGAGACTAGTTCACACTGAGTTCTGATTGTACCAGTCTAACTCCAGCTTCAATGATAATTGAAATTCTACCAGGGCAATAAACATATTGGAATTTTCATTATGCTTCACATTCCAGTGCTGATCAAGTAGTGAATTTCACAGAGCGTCACGATGTCAGAGCTAACCTTCAGCTTGTGCTGGAGTTTGAACTGAGCTGTCCAATTCCAGTCACCCCACTTTGATTTGATTTGTTATGTCACATGTACCTACGTATAGTGAAAAGTTTTGTTTTGCATGCAGTACACGCTGATCATACCATACAAAGTGCATCAGGGTAATAGAACAGAGCGAGGAATACAATGTTAGGGCTGCAGAGAAGATGCACAGAGAGCGAGATCAACATTAAGTTTACAATTTCAGGAGTCCATTCAGATAACAGCGGGGAAGAAGCTGTTCTTGAACCTATTTGAATGTGTGTTTGAGCTTTTCTATATTCTACCTGATGGAAGAGGGTGGAAGGGGTCTTTGATTATGTTGGCTGCCTTCCTGAAGCAACAGGAAGTGTAGATGGAGTCAATGGATGGAAGGTTGGCTTCTATGATGGACTGGGATGTGTTCACAACACAGACCTTGGCAATGACTAGAGGCTCTTTGAGATTGTGATGACGAGATCTGTCAGAATGGACAGAAGTGTTGAAGGGGCAGGTGTTGCATCTTCTGCGGTTACATGGGAAGGTGCCGTGGAGAGGAGAGGTGGTCTTGGTGGTTGTGGAATGGACTAGGGTTTCCTGGGGGGAATGATCCCTCTGAAATGCAGATGGGGGGAATGAGAGGAAGATGTGTTTGGTGAGGCAGGATTTCCCCTGTATCTCCTCCAATCTTGTGTATTGTATTCACTACACCCAATGTGGTCTGCATTGGAGAAACCAAATGCAGACTACTTCCAGTCCATGTGCAACCATGAGCCTGATCTTCCGCAGCCGGTCACTTTAACACAACGTCCTGCTCACATGCTCTGTCCTCAGCATACTGCAGTGCTTCTGTGAATCCCAGCACAAACTGGAGGAACGGCACCTCATCTTCAGATTGGGCACTTTACGGCCTTCTGGGCATAATATTGTGTTCCACACCTTCAAATTGTGAACCATTTCTTTCCTTGCTTTGAGTTTGTTATCATGTCCTCCTTTTCCCCCATCCCATTTACTGTCCTTTCAAGTCTGGCAGGAGGCACACCATTCTCAAGTTCCAATCACTTAATGTAAACTACTGACATCTTTTCTCCACCAGCACTCTACATCCACTACCCCCTGCAACCCCCAACACGAAGAGTCATCTAGACTGGAAACGTTAGCTTGCTCTCTCTCCACAGATGCTGCCTGACCCACCTTGATCTTCAGCATTGGTTGTTTTCTGTGCAGAATCCAGCATCTGCAGTAATTTGTTCCTACATAATTGCTGCAATATTAAACTTTTAACTTTCTTCTTTGCTTCTACCTTGTTCATAAGATTCTGTCCCTAAGTGCTTGACCTGAGGTGGCACCTTGTTTGGCAACATGCATTTTGCACTGTACTCCATACTGATCATTGTCTTGCCGGCAGAGTGGCATGCCTTGCGATAGTTCAAACAGAAACACCAACAAAGAACGTTATCTTCAACACAACCTTTTGGCCCTGTAATAGATGTAAATAATACTTTTATTGCTAATGGGATTTCAAGACAATTCCTGCAGACTGCTTGTCTGTATTTCAAGCTGAGAGATAGCTCATGGTTTTTCACTATCGACACTGGACTAGGAAGATAAGTGACATTTAACTGTAATTAACTCCACGTTCGTTTGAATTACATTTACTTCAGAGCTGCTTAGCAGCTTCTCAGTTGTCTACTTTGACACTTAAATTTGAATACTGAAAATTTTGTCTGAAACATATGAATGACTGACTAGATATTTTCAACACTGGGGAGATCTGCCTGCATTAAATGCAAACGTATATTGCTAATTCTTTAAGCATTGCTCAGAGATTGAGTCTGGATGATAAAGAACCAGGCTACTTGGACAGACTAGGGATCACTGGTTGTCCTTCTCCTATAACATCACAAGACCTCAAGTGAGTCTTATCCTCATGCAGTAGGTTTTTCCAAGTTGGAGTTAAGTATGCAATGTGTTACATTTCATGTTGTAGCCAGGAAGTAACGCTATTGTGTATCATTGACTTGCCAGGCTGTGCACACACACGATGCGATTACAGAGGCAGCTCAGCTCATGAAAGAAGCAGTGGACGATATCATGGTGACTCTGAACGAAGCCGCCAGTGATATCGGAATGGTGGGAGGTATGGTCGATGCCATCGCTGATGCGATGAACAGAGTAAGTTGTGAATTTCAGCTCAAATTGTTCCTCTTATTGACAACTTCCAGTTACCAACCGTTCACTACAAGTTGTGTTTATGTAGCATCTTTGGTGTCATAAATTGTCTCACAGTGCTTCTCACCAACTTTATTTTACTGGAGAGTGTGCAGACGAGAGTATCCTGGGCTGGAGAGTATCGTTTATGAAGAGAGATTGGATAGACTGGCCTTGTTTTCTTTAGAGGAGACAGAGAGGGGAAGTGATTGAGATGTATAAAAATTGAGGGTCATGGATAAGGTAAACAGGAGGAACCCTTTCCCCTTGGTGTAGGGATCAATGATCAGAGGCTTATATTCTGAGGCACGGTGGCTCAGTGGTTAGCACTGCTGCCTCACAGCGCCAGGGACCTGGGTTCGATTCCAACCTCGAGCCACTGTCTGTGTGGAGTTTGCACATTCTGTCCTGGTTTCCACCCACAGTGTTAAAGACGTGCAGGTTCAGTGGGTTAGCCATGGGAGATGCAAGGTTACAGGAAGGGGGTGGGATGGGAGTTGGTGTGGACTCAATAGGCCACATGGCCTGCTTCCGCCTCTGTGGAGATTCTATGATTTAAGGTACGGAGTATGATGTTTAGCGGAGATGTGAGGAAACAGTTTTCACCCAGGGGCTAGCGGGAATCTGGAACTCACTGCCTTTGGCAGGAGCGGTGGCGGGGGGGAGGTGATGGGCAGTGCAGAGGCAGAAACGTTCAGAACATTTGTGCAATATTTCGATGTACGTCTGCACTGCCAAGGGATTAGAAAAGGTGTGTGCTTGTTTTTGCCCAGCACGGATTCGATGGGCCAAAGAGCCTTTTTTCTGCACTGCAGACTTCCTTGATTCTATTATCAGGCAGAATACAACACCAAACCATACTCGGAGATGTTTTGACTGGTGGTCAAAAAGATAAAGCTGGAGAGTGTGTACTGAAGTAAAAACTGTTTAGGGAGGAGATTCCAGAGCTGACACCTGAACAGCTGAAGACCAGGTTGCCATGAGTGAAGTACATCTTTGAATTTATCAAGTGGTTGAAGTGCTGAGAGTTGTATTGACCGCAGGATGATTACACAGAGGGGTGAGGTGCTGGAGAGGTTTGAAAATAGGGATGAGAATCTTAAACTTGAGGTGTGGCTTGTCTGGGAAGCACTCAGCGACATGGGCACAGGTGTGACAGAGGAATGGGACACAGCATTAGTTAGGGCCTTGCAATGTGGTCCCTAGAGAGTGGAGAACAGAGCGGCAGGGTGAAGTCTTATGAATCACACCCCAGATTAGGTGGGGGGGGGGGGGAAATGTCAGGGACACAGGGTGGGGGCAGAGACAGTTTGGAGTCAGGGGTATGTGGCCTTAGTGATATCTGAGCAAGTGAGATGTCTCAGGAAATACAGAAGATAGGAGCAGAAAACTGCAAAGAGAGATTAGTGCTGTCAATTCAGTGAAGGGGTAAACCTGTGACGCATGGGGTCACTCCCACTGAACCTGAGAGAGATCGAACAGTGTTTGATCAATAATGAGGAGCTAGAGACTGTGGAGAGGCAGAGACATTAAAATATTCAAATGCCTAACACCACTTTAAACTGGTTAGGCGCTACACTCCCCATGAGCCGATGGCATCTTCTGTACTGTACAGTCGGTTCTGCTATAACGTGCGTTTCTTCAACGCAAATTGGCTATAATGCAATTGAAGAATGTAGACCGTTATTTGAAGAATGGGAACTTGCCTTACCTATATTGGCTATAACGTGATTCCAGTCCCATTAATGTAAATAGTGCTGCTGTAACACGATTTCCTTATAATGCAGGATCAGAGGGGAGCGGAGCTATTGCGTTGTATCTGAACAGACTATTATTCTGTGATCTCTTCTGTACTGATTCTCATATACAGATACCCGTTGGTGCAAGGAAAGGTTTAAAACTCAGCTCAAGGTTGAAAGTAACTCTTAAACACTGACCGGTCCTTTGACGAAATGATTCATTGTAACTCGACATGATCCAGGTTGCGATTAGAGTTTTATTGTTCGCGGAGTGTGTTGCTATGCAGCTCCCGGCCAGTAATGGTCCTGTCATTGTTCAGAGCTCTGATGAGCTGCCAAGTCAGCACACTGTCATATTGCTGCATTGACTTCTCCAAAGCCTGTCCATCTTCTACTAGGCACAAGTCAGGAGTGTGATGGAATACTCCCCACTTGACAGCATCTAGGTCAAAGCAGTCCACTTGATTGGCACCACTTCCACATGCATCCCCTCCCTCCACCACCAATGTTCAGTAGCAGCAGTGTGTACTATCTATAAGATGCACTGCAGCAATTCACCAAAGATCCTCAGGTAGCACTTTCCAAACCCATGACCACTTCCATCTAGAAGGACAAGGACAACAGATACATGGGAACCCCACCCCCTGCAAGCCCCATACCATCCCCACATGGAAATGCATCACCGTTCCTTCAGTGTCACTGGGTCAGAATCCTGGAATTCCTTACCTAATGGCATTGTGGGTTAACCCACAGCAGGAGGACTGCAGCGGTTCAAGAAAGCAGCTCACCCCTGCCACCTCAGGGGCAACTAGGGATGGGCAATAAATGCTGGACCCAGCCAGCGATGTCCACCTCCCACAAGGAAATGAAAACAACATTCCCAACCAGTGGGCCGAGTCGATCTGGTTATGTTGGTCACTGTGTCCCTTGATGTTGGTGACCTTGGGTATACGTGTTGCACAGTTCCCATCCTCCTATCCAGTGTGTTTACAATGTCGTAATGCCGGTGGGAGATAGTGTGTGTACCCATCACATTCTTAATGTAACTCTCCACCTTTGAGTTAGTTGTGTGGCACCAATTAAGACCCAAATAATTTCCCTTTGTCTCACTAATGGGTCTTGACAATTGGATTCAGACAGGAGCCCAATAAACCATTTGTCATGTTCAATTCTAGCTCCTGTTGCCTTCAGTCCCAATGACTGCATCAAACATGGTGCCCAGTAAATGAGGAAGTCTGGCCTGAGCTTCTCTTAACACCTGAAGGACCACAATCAAAGATTCCTTGCTGACCATGTCCTATCTTCACTACTCTTGGTCTCCTCTCTTCCAGCTGGATGAAGGCACACCTCCGGAGCCTGAGGGAAACTTTGTGGACTACCAAACCACGATGGTGAAATATTCCAAGGCGATCGCAGTCACCGCTCAGGAGATGGTGAGTGAGGATTGGCTCTGAGTGGTGAGGTCAGTTAACTTGAATGCTCTTGCCACAAAAATACCAGCTGACACCAAGCCTCACACAAGGACATGAAACGTAAAGGAGTACACCACAGCTTCTACACGCGTGTGCACAGGCACAGTAAACCCGCCAAGCACACGTGTATAAGCACACAGCTACGCGGTGTGCACTGATGTTCACAGGTACACCCCACACACATGCACAGACACACACCAGACCCCACACGCGTGTACGAACAGGCACCCACACATACATACATACACAGGTACACACACATGCACATACATGTGCAAACACATATGCATACTTAAGCACACATGCCCAGGTGCACACTACATCTTGTACGCTCGTGTACACCTGCCCAGGTGCATACTACACCTTGTACACTCACGTGTACACGCACATACTATGCTACGTTCACACTTACACAGGTATAGACCCCGTCTCATGCACGCACACTCTAACCTGCACTTCTTTTAACTGGTCCTATTGGCAATATGAACCTGAGTTAAAAATCAAATTGGAGGTGAAAGTGAGGACTGCAGATGTTGGAGATCAGAGCTGAAAATGTGTTGCTGGAAAAGCGCAGCAGGTCATGCAGCATCCAAGGAGCAGGAGAATCGACGTTTCGGGCATAAGCCCTTCTTCAGGAATGAGGACACTTTCCTCATTCCTGAAGAAGGGCTTATGCCTGAAACGTCGATTCTCCTGGTCCTTGGATGCTGCCTGACCTGCTGCGCTTTTCCAGCAACACATTTTCAGCTTAAAAATCAAATTCCTCAACTAGGAGCTAATCGAAATCTAATCCGTTACCACCTGTGTTTTTATTTTAATTCATTCACATTGCTGACTAAGCCAGCATTTATTACCCATCCCCAATTGCCCAGCGGTCAGTTAAGAGTCAATCACATTGCTGTGGGTTAAATGTTTCTCAGTAATGTCACTCCTTCAAAATCCCAACACCTCTGTGATGTGGGGAAAACTGACCCAAAGTACATCTAGTTTCCAGGCCCTTGCTTTGGATCTGTTTGCTTCCTGAGTGAGCTGCTTTTTTCCTAAACATTCCGGTGCCTCTCGGTTTGCTGATTAACCACGCCCATTCTGCTATCTCCACAGATGTCGAAATCCGTCACTAGCCCTGAGGAGTTGGGTGGCCTGGCCTCCCAGGTGACTACTGACTATGGCCACCTGGCCCATCAAGGACGCCTTGCCACGGCTACTGCTGACAGCGAGGAGGTAGGACATTCTGTTACCAGTGGAATTAACTTGCTCTGTGGGCATGGTTGGCAAGGCGAAGGTGTGTTGCCCATCTCTAATTGCCCCTGAGAGGCTGGTACTCCCACTGCTTTGACCCAGTACTGTCTTTGGAGGGAGATGAAGTTGAAAAGCTCTGCATGTGTGGTTTGTGTGTTTCTTTGATAAGGCATTTGTTACTTATCCCTTGAGAGAGATGTCAGTGAGCGGCCATTTTGAATTATAGTTGAGTGAGTTGTGAGGCCATTTCAGGGTCAGTTTAGAGATAACTTTGAACCAGATGGGTCTTATGACAGTTGTGATTTTGTGATCACAAAATTATTGAGACAAGCTTTCTATTCCAGATTTATGTAATTAATTCTCCCAGCTGCAGTTGGGAGGAGGGGATTGAACCCTACAATTTCAGATCTTTAGTCCAGGCCTCTGGATTACTAGTTGAGTCCAGTGATTAATATGCTGCCACATCCCTCTGTGTTTCAGCTCACCCTCCCTCGATAGTCAGAATGGAGGTATACATTTCTCAAGGTGTCTGGATTCGATATCTCCTCTCAAAAAATGTGGAGCACCCTCCCATTTTTAAAAAACTCGAAGGATCAAAAGGGGCAGTCTGTGTGAGGTTGCCATCCCTTTGGAAAACCTGGCCCATAGAAAATTTTAAAATATGGATGTTTTATTTGTATTCTTTGAAGGCTTGATTTCCATCATCAATCTACTGGAAAATTTCTGGAGTGCAGTGTAAGCCAAAAATGGTCAGATTTACTCTCTCTCCAAGGCATTGTCAGGTTTGTAATGGTGACCCGACAGTCACTGTCACTGACACTGGGCCGATTGCTCATTGCTGGATTACCAGTACATTAGCCTGGCACCAGTACACCCAGCTTTTGCAGCTTATCACTTGTATCAAATGTCACCAGCCAAGTTGACATGTAACTCTGCACTTGTCAGATTTCATGTATTTAATTCAAACGCCTTTATGGCCACATTGTGTTGTTTCTAAATCCAATCACAAAATTGTTACAGGGCCAAAGGAGACCCTTCAGCCCGTCTTGTCTGCACTGTCTCCCTGAGCTTCTCTGTGTCTGTAACCTTGTACTTGGTCTCTATTTAAATAACCCTCTGGAATGCCTGAATCAAACTTTCCTCCACCGCATTTCCAGACAGTGCATTCCAGACCCTAACTCCTCACTGAATGAAAAAGGTTTTTTTTTCTCATGTCACATTTTCTTGTTTTGCAAAACACTGTGTGCTCTGGTTCTCAATTCTCTTGTGAGTGAGAACAGTTTCTCCCTTTCCACTCCATCCTGACCTGCAATTATTTTGGAAGGTTCTATCAACTCTCCCCTTAGCCTTGTTTTCTCCTTGGTCTCAATTTCTCTTCATGAAGAACTGGTGGAGAGCTGAGCTGGGTCAGAAAGGCTGTCATAAGTCAGAAAGCAATAGTTGAGCAGAATCCTTCAAAGAAGAGGTGATTCAGGTACAGCCAAGGTACGTTCCTTCAGAAGAGAAAGGCAGGGCAAACATATCCACAGCTTGCTTGTGACAAATGAGGTAGAAATCAACTTGAAGAGCAAGTATACGTATGACAGGTGTGAGGTGGTGAGTACGAATGAGATACAGGAGAATCAGAAAAATAAAGAAGTAAAATGGGGAATAGGTGAAAAGAGTGGCAGCTGACATAACGGAGAATTGAGATGTTGTATTCTGGATTCCCAGTGTGACGATGCTATGACTTTAAGAGGTTATTTTGTCCATTTTTTTTGGAAAAGAGGTTGTCAGTTGCAGAAGTGCTGAGCAGTCTACCAAAACCACTGCAGTAAACAGGGCCTTGGGGTGTTTTTTTTAAAAAAAGTTGGAACAATAGAAGCAGCCTGGCTGGATGTGGCCAGCTCTCGCAGACCAGGATTTCTACTATTTTCTTTTTAGTTTATAGCTTTATCTTTAAGCAGTTGCTGTTGTAGGCTTAAAAGAAGTTGAAGCTATCTTTTCCCTCTCTCAGTTACAGCCAGAAGCTAGGGGGGTTCTCTCTGCTGCTGGGTTACCCGTGAGCAAATCTATTTTTCTGAATATGCCTTTTTGCCCAAAGGGTGTGTTTGTGGGATGTTACTATATTGGAACAGCTAATTAGTAACAGTAACTGTATCTGTTATTCAGTTAAGTTTTCCAGTAGAGTTAAGCTAATCTAAATTCCTCTTTCTTTGGCTGTATTTTAACTGTAGTGTTTAAATAAATTGTGTTTTGCTTAATGTCAAGTAGTTTGACCGATCGAATTGTATCTGGAACACTGGACATTACATTTGCCTTATAAACAAGAAAACATTAGGGTCTAGGCTACCTTCTTCAAATATTTTGAGGGGTGGGGGGAGAGGTTCTGGTCAAGTCCAATACACCAGTTATTGAAGAATGACAAGCCAAACTCAGTCATATATTTATTTATAGAATAAAGCACTACTAGCATACACCTCCTAACTCAACTTACACCCTGTTTCATTTATTGTCTTTTTTTAAAGAGAAATAGTTTAATCAACCTGTTCGGACAGTTTCATGCCAGGTGGGACTTGAAACTGGACCTTGTGGCTCAGATGTATGAACACTACCACTGTATCACAAGAGCTCCTCTGTGTGCCGAAAGTTATTTTAATAATCTGTTCACACATGCTATGTCACAGCCTCTGGGATAGGTGGGGCGTGAACCTGGCTCCTCTGATTCAGCCTGTGAACTTAATATTTTAGTCAACCTGTTTAGATATGCCATGATACACTTCTGAGCACAGAAACATAGAAAATAGGTTCAGCAGTAGGCCATTTGGCCCCTCGGGCCTGCACCACCATTCAATATGGTGTTGGCTGATCATGCAATCTCAGTGTCCCACTCCCACACTCTCTCCATACCCCTTCATCCCTTTAGCCACAAGAGCCACATCCAGCCCCCTCTTGAACATATCGAACAAACTGGTCCTAACAGCTTCCCATGGGAGAGAATTCCACAGGTTCACAACTCTCTGAGTGAAGACATTCTTCTTCATCTCAGTCCTGAATGGCCCACCCCTTATTCTTAGACTGTGACCCCCTCTTTCTGGATTTCCCCAACATCGGGAGCGTTCTTCCTGCATCTTGTCTGTCCAGTCCCATCAGGATTTTATGTTTCTCTGAGATCCCCTCCAACTCAATTTTCTAAATTCCAGTGAGTATAAGCCCAGTCGATCCAGTCTTTCCTCATCTGTCAGCCCTGCCATCCCAGGAATCAGTCTGGTGAACTTTCGCTGGACTCCCTCAATAACCAGAATGTCCTTCCTCAGACTAGGAGACCAACACTGCACAGAATGACCACAACTGCACCCCTGCAAACAGGGATATGAACCCTGGTCTCCTGGCTCAGAGGAAGGGACAATATCACCCTGCCTCTGGATATTTTCTAATCCAACCTATTCAGAGACGTTCCCACACACCTCTAAAGCAGATGGGACTTGAACTCAAGTCCCATCTGCTGGCTCAGAGGTAGGGATACTACCACTACACACTAGATCGCTCCTTGTGTACTTAAAGTGAAACGTCAATTAATGCCCTCTACTAGCAAATATTGAAACACTGTTTACAAAGTGTCAGGTGCACGGAGCCTCTTGTTGAACAGTGGTAGTGTCCCTACCCCTGGAGCAGGAGGCCTGGGTTCAAGTCCCACCCGCTCCAGAGGTGTGTACTAACATCTCTGTACAGGCTTGTTAGAAAAATGAATCAATAAAGACAAAAGAGTCAGATGCATTGACCTTGAAGGCACTTGGATAATTATAGGAGTAGGAAACATTTTAGGCAGATACAGGCCGGGAGCAGGCAGGTGGGACCAGTTTAGTTTGGGATTATGTTTGGCATGGACCGAAGGGTCTGTTTCTGTGCAGTACTCAAGTCTCTGGCCTCATTCCTTCAGTTCCCAGGTTAACAGTTGCTGTCCTCTCCTTTCTCTCCCTGGAGTGAGAATGTTTGGGGTTCAGTCACGATCTGCTCTGTTTGCTCCGCAGATTGGATTCCAGATTAAGACCCGAGTCCAGGATCTTGGTCACGGCTGTATATTCCTGGTGCAGAAAGCTGGTGCTGTGCAGATCAGTCCCACCGACAGCTTTACCAAGAGAGAGCTCATCGAGTGTGCCCGTGCTGTGACTGAGAAGGTGAGGGAGCAGCAGTCTCCTATTTCCCATTTTGCCCTCGTGTGACAGTGCTCACCTCCTGCGTTTTTAAAAACGAAAGCTGCCCAATATAAAGGGTTTAACCCAAGAAACCCCTGACAAAATCTTCTTCCAAGCTTTCAGGAAAGAAGACTATTTCTCCAACAAACCGAGAAAGAGCACTAAACATTTTGAACACGTGGGCTGCAATGCCTCATTTTCCCCAGTTTTATGCAAATTGGGAAGACATTTTTGTCAGAGACATTGGCCCATCCAAGAGAGAGACCTTGTCCCACCCTGAAGGAGGCTTGCTGCTCTAATTGCAGTTAGCTTCTGATGCCATATAACCCTGAGCCCATTGGAACTGCAGACTAACCAGTGATGGCCACCAACATTGGAATCGGAGGAGATGATTTAGGCCCACAATCCTGTTCCACCATCCATTGAGATCACCCCTTAATCTCTGACCTTACATTATGGACCTGTCTTTACCCCATACCTTTGGTTCACCAAATCTACCATTCTAAACTCAACAATGGATCTTCTGAACAATGGTATTTGCGGAAGAGAGTTCCAAACATCTACCCTTCATGTGGAGATGTGTTGTATCATTAAATTGCAGAAAAGTCCATCTCTAATTGTTAAATTGTCTCTCCCCCTCCCCCTCTCCTTCCCCCACTATTTGGACTCCACAGCCACCAGAAATAGTTCCTCTTCATTCACCCTACCTGTTAAGTTATGAGCCATAGGAGCCAAAGTAGGCCATTCGGCCCATCAAGCCTGCTCCACCATTCAATGAGATCATGGCTGGTCTGATAATCCTCAACTCCACTTTTCTGCTTTTCCCCAAACCCTTGATTCCCTTCCTGATTAAACATCCGTCACCCTCAGCTTTGGATACGACCCAGTCTCCAGAGCCCTCTGTGGTAAAGAATTCCACAGATACAATATGTCACATTCCCAGGACGACTTAGAGACGTGCTGTTTCTGTTCCCATGTACCTTGTGGGACCAACTCCACACCAAGTCCAACTGATGAGGAATCTCTCCTGAACGCACTCTATGCCAGTGCTTTGTTAGAAGAATTTACGGGTTGACATTCAACCTGTCTGACTGCTGGTGTGTGTAAGTTACCACAAGCTACCTTTAATTTGGCTACCTGTTCCCATTAACTCCTTATGTTCTTCCATCGGGCAATCATTTGTCCTGGCATAATGCGGCCTGTTATCAAGCAGCTGTTCATAGAATCTCTACAGTGCAGAAAGAGGCTATTCAGCCCATTGACTCTACACCGACTCTCCAAAGGACATCCCACCCAGACCCATCCCATCTATGTAACCCTGCATTTCCCATGGCCAATCCACCTAACCTGCACATCTTTGGACTGTGGGAGGAAACCCATGCAGACACGGGGAGAATGTGCAAACTCCACACAGACTGTTGCCCAAGGCGGGAATTGAATCCAGGTCTCTAGCGCTGTGAGGCAGCAGTGCTAACCACTGAGCCACTGTGTTAAGACAAGTTAGCTTATGTTGCTTCAACACTTTTTGCCCCAGGCATGGTCAACTGACATGCTGCTTTTAATTCCTTTATAACAGTTGTCCTTGTCTCTTTCATCTTGGGAAATAGTTTAATCCAGCTAGAGTTCTTGCTGATTCTTTCAATCCATGAACGGTTATTAAAGTTCTGAAGTTTGCACTATCACATTGCATTTTGAACCCACTTTCCTAGCCATCAAGGACTTGAACTCAGAGCTTCTAGTTCAGTGGCAGTGGCACTACCCACCACACCACAAGATTCTCCCCCTTTTAAAATCGTACTATCAGCTTGATGTGATGCCAAAGCTCAGCTCATTCAATCACAGGAGTTCCTGAGATCGATAGAGACAACAGCCGCGACAGTAATCAGTTTTACTGACATATCTGACTAACTAATTTGTAACAAGAGATATTTTTGGTGCTCAAAGAACAATACAGCACAGGAACAGGCCCTTTGGCCCTCCAAGCCTGCACCCTTCCGTACCAAAACTGTCTTCACTTACAGGATCCGTATCCCTCTGTTCCCTTCCTATTCATGGATTTGTCCAGGTGCTTCTTGAATGCTGCTATTGTATCTGATTCCACCACCACCTTTAGCAACGTGTTCCAGGAACTCACCACCCTTTGTGTGAAAATAATCCCCCACATATCTCTTTTAAAGTTCCCTCCTTGCACCTTGAACCTGCGTCCCTTAGTAACTGACCCCCTCCACCCTGGGAAAAAGCCACATACTTTCCACTCTGGCTTCTATGTCATTCACAATCTTATAAACCTCCTGCGTTCCAGTGAAAACAGACCTTTCTTCCGAGCTAAAATCCCCCATACCAGGAAACATCCTGGTAAACCTTTTCTGTACCCTCTTCAAAACATGCACATCCTTCTGGTAGTGTGGTGACCAGAACTGTACGCAATATTCCAAATGTGGCCTAACTAAAGTTCTATAAAGCTGCAGCATAACTTATCTATCCTTAGACTCAATGCCCTTTCCAATGAAGGCAAACATGTCATAGGCTTTTTTTTACTCCCTTATCTACCTGCGCTGCCACCTTCAGTGATCTGTGGACCTGACCACCCAGATCCCTCTGCATATCAATACCCCTAAGGGTTCTACCATTCACTGTACAATTTCCACGTACTTGACCTTCCAAAATGCATCACCTCTTACATTTGTCCAGATTAAACTCCATCTGCCATTTTTCTGCCCATGTCTCCAACTGATCTATATCCTGCTGTATCCTCTGACAATCCACCTCACTATCCACAACTCCACCAATCCTTATATCATCTGCAAACTTACTGATTAGACCAGCTACATTTTCCTCCAAATTATTTATGTAGATCACAAACAGCAGAGGTCCCAGCACTGATCCCTGTGGAACACCACTAGTCATAATCCTCCATTCTGAAAAATATCCTTCCACCGCTACCACTGACTGAGCCAGTTCTGCCCCCATCTGGCCAGCTCACCCCTGATACCATGTGACTTCACCTTTTGGACCAGTCTACCATGAGGGACCTTGTCAAAGGCTTTACTGAAGTCAATGTAGATAAAATCAACCACTATTCCCTCATCAATCATCTTTGTCATCTCCTGAAAAAAACTCGATCAAGTTAGTGAGGCACGACCTCCCCTGCACAAAACCATGCTGTCTATGGTTAATAGATCCATTTGCTTCTAAATGAGTACAGATATTGTCCAAAGAATCTTTTCCAGTAACTTCCCTACCACCAATGTGAGACTCACGTAATTTCCTGGATTATCCCTGCTGCTCTTCTTAAACAATGGGGCCACATTAGCGATTCTCCAGTCCTCTGGGACCTCACCTATAGCCAAAGAGGATACAAAGATGTCTATCGATGTTCCAGCAATTTGTTCTCTTGCCTCCCTCACTATTCCAGGATAGATCCCATCAGGTCCAGGGGACTTATCTACCTTAATACTCTTTAAAACGGATGACACCTCTTCCTTTTTAATAGCAACTTGGCTCAGAAACCAAACTCTCTCTATCCTGATATCATCCTCCACCAATTCCTTCTCTTTGGTGAATACCGATACAAAATATTTGTTTTGGACCTCACCTACCTCTTCTGGCTCCACATATTGTTTGTCCTTGAGTGGGCCAACCCTTTCCCTCGCTACCCTGTTGCTTTTTATATATGTATAAATAGCCTTGGAATTCTCCTTAATTCTGTTTACTAATGACTTTTCATGACCCCTTTTAGACCTTCTAATTCCTTATTAAAGTTCTTTCCTTCTTTCCTTATATACTTCAAAGGGCTTCATCAGTTCCTATCCTCCTAGACCTTACAAATGCTTCCTTTTTCTTTCTGACCAAGGTCATAACATGGGCAGTACGGTGGCTCAGTGGTTAGCACTGCTGCCTCACAGCACCAGCGTCCTAGGTTCAATTCCAGCCTCGGACGACTGTCTGTGCGGAGTTTGCACATTCTCCCCATGTCTGCGTGGGTTTCCTCCGGCTGCTCTGGTTTCCTCCCACAGTCCAAAGATGTGCAGGTCAGGTGAATTGGACGTGCTAAATTGCCCATAGTGCATTTTTTAGGTGCATTAGAACATAGAACATAGAACATAGAAGAATACAGCGCAGTACAGGCCTTTTGGCCCTCGATGTTGCGCCGATCCAAGCCCACCTAACCTACACTAGCCCACTATCCTCCATATGCCTATCCAATGCCCGTTTAAATGCCCATAAAGAGGGAGTGTCCACCACTGCTACTGGCAGGGCATTCCATGAACTCACGACTCGCTGAGTAAAGAACCTACCCCTAACATCTGTCCTATACCTACCCCCCCTTAATTTAAAGCTATGCCCCCTCGTAATAGCTGACTCCATACGTGGAAAAATGTTCTCACGGTCAACCGTATCTAAACCCCTAATCATCTTGTACACCTCTATCAAGTCACCCCTAAACCTTCTTTTCTCCAATGAAAACAACCCCAAGTGCCTCAGCCTTTCCTCATACGATCTTCCTACCATACCAGGCAACATCCTGGTAAACCTCCTCTGCACCCGTTCCAGTGCCTCCACATCCTTCCTATAGTATGGCGATCAAAACTGCACACAATACTCCAGATGCAGCTGCACCAGAGTCTGATACAACTGCAACATGATCTCAGAACTCCGGAACTCAATTCCTCTACCAATAAAAGCCAGTACGCCATATGCCTTCTTCACCGCACTATTTACCTGGGTGGCAACTTTCAAAGATCTGTGTACATGGACACCAAGATCGCTCTGCTCATCCACACTACCAAGTATCCGACCATTAGCCCAGTACCCCATCTTTTTGTTACTCTTACCAAAGTGAATCACCTCACACTTAGCTACATTGAACTCCATTTGCCACCTTTCTGCCCAGTTCTGCAGCTTATCTATATCCCGCTGTAACCTGCCACATCCTTCCTCACTGTCAACAACTCCTCCGACTTTCGTATCATCCGCAAACTTGCTCACCCAACCTTCTAGCCCCTCCTCCAGGTCATTTATAAAAATGACAAACAGCAATGGTCCCCAAACAGATCCTTGCGGAACACCGCTAGTTATGGCACTCCAAGATGAACCTTTACCATCAACTACTACCCTCTGTCTTCTTCCATCCAGCCAATTCCTAATCCAAACCTCCAACTCACCCTCAATGCCATACCTCCGTATTTTTTGAAGTAGCCTACCATGGGGAACCTTATCAAACGCCTTACTAAAATCCATATACACCACATCTACCGCTTTCCCCTCGTCCACCTCCTTAGTCACCTTCTCAAAGAATTCAATAAGGTTTGTGAGGCACGACCTGCCCTTCACAAGACCATGCTGACTATCCTTGATCACATTATTCCTATCCAGATGTTCATAAATCCTATCCCTTACAATTCTCTCTAAGATTTTGCCCACAACAGAAGTGAGACTCACCGGCCTATAGTTACTAGGGTTATCTCTACTCCCCTTCTTGAACAAGGGAACCACATTTGCTAGCCTCCAGTCTTCTGGCACTACTCCTGTAGACAACGAGGACATAAAAATCAAAGCCAATGGCTCTGCAATCTCCTCCCCTGCTTCCCAGAGAATCCTAGGATAAATGCCATCAGGCCCAGGGGACTTATCTATTTTCACTCTTTCCAGAATTTCCAACACCTCTTCCCTACATACCTCAAAGCCATTCATTCTACTTAATTGTGACTCAGTATTCACATCGGCAGAGGGAAATGGGACTGGGTGGGTCACTCTTCGGATGGTCAATGTGGACTGGTGAGGCCGAAAGGCCTGTTTCCACACTGTAGGGGAATCTAATCTAATCATAACATCTGGTCATTCAAGGCTCACGTTACGAGCCATATCTATTCTCACCTTCACCGCTCCTGAACTCATTTATCAACTGTTGTTTGAAATGCTCCCACACGTTTGATTCTCAGGTTGGGTGGAGTGGTGGGGTTTTGCTGTGAGGGTGCAGTATTCTGAATGGAGCTTTCTTCCTGCTAGGTCTCCTTGGTTCTGTCTGCCCTGCAAGCGGGTAACAGGGGCACACAGGCCTGTATCACTGCAGCCAGCGCTGTGTCTGGTATCATCGGAGACCTGGACACCACCATAATGTTCGCCACAGCCGGTACTCTCAATGCGGAGAACGACGAGTCATTTGCAGACCACAGGTTAGTTTGTTCGGCTACTGCACGCTGCCAATTGATTCAAGAGCGTGCGTCCTAAGTGAAGCCTGCTTTACAGAGGCGCGGAGTCGGAGAGAGCGGGAGTGGGCGGGTACTCAACACACCTGGTCAAAGCTGTGCACTCAGCAAAGCTTCAGGAGAGAGGGAAAGAGTTTGCAATGCGGTTAGCTTTGTAGAGACGTGATGGGAGAGTTTGGGGTCAAGGAAGCTGGAGATGCTGACACAGGAAATGCAAAAGAGGTTCGGAGTGGCACCATTCGGCACAGCCACTTTGGCGCGAGCGATTCGGTGCGGCCGGTTTGGCGCAACCCATTTAAGCGCAGAACTGTTTTGTAGTTATTCAGTAGTTTGTAGTTATTATGAAAATAAAATATAACCCATTAAAATGAAATTGAAGAAATTCAGAGAAGCAGACGCTAGAATACAGACACTTGTAAGAAGATTTAGTGAGAGAAGTGACATTGAATCTTCACAAGGGATTGCCCATGATTTTGAATAAATGTCATATTTCAGATTTTTTTGTATTTACCTTACTTCTTTCATTTTTATTTTCTTTTTAACATTTTTACTGAAGAGGATAAACATTATTTTTCTTTTTATTGCTTTCATTAATGCTTGTCACTAAGCCTGAAAAGGAATAAATATGAGCTGCGGCGAAACAGTTCCGCGCCTAAATGGGTCTGTGCCAAACCGGCCGCGCCGAATTGCTCGCGCCAAAGTGGCTGCGCTGAATGGTCCTACACCCAAAGAGATTACACCGAGTGTCCGACAGTTCCTTGCAGCCACCCTTTAGGGGTTGAGATGTCATGTTGAGTTTGTACAAGAGGTGAGGCCTCTTCTGGAGCACTGTGTCCAGTTCTGGTCTCCCTGTTACAGGAAGGATATTATTAAACTGGAGAGGGTTCAGAAGAGATTTACCAGGATGTTGCCAGAGTTTGAGTTATGGAGGCTGAATAGGCTGGGACTTCTTTCACTGGAGGGCGGGAGGTTGAGGGGTGACCTTATAGAAGTTCATAAAATCATGAGGGGCATAGATAAGGTGAATGGCGAGGGTCTTCTCACTAGGACGGGGGATTTCAGGAGTAGAGGGCGCACTTCAAAAGTGAGAGGAGAAAAGTTTTTAAAAAAGATATAAGGGGCATGGAGAGTGGTTTGTGTGTGGAATGAACTTCAAGAGGAAGTGAAGGATGTTGGCAGAGTTACGATTTTAAAAGGCATTTGGATAAGTACATGAATATGAAAGGTTTGGAGGGACATGGACCAGGGGCAGGCAGGTGGGATTAGTTTAGTTTGGAATTATGGTCGGCATGGACTGGTTGGACCGAAAGTGTCAGTTTCCGTGCTGTATGACTCTATAGCTAAGAATTCGGAGGTCTGTTTTGGCTCACCATTGTCCAGGCCATTTGGCTGTTGAGTAGCTGTCCTCAGTAAACACTATTTGTCAGATTTGGAAATAAAATGTTTTCTTGCATATTCACTACAAATTTTAACCTCACTCAGCCCAGCGGGAACACAGTGGCTTTGAGACCTATTTAAGACACTGCCTTACTGAGGTCAGGATTAAGTGGGAACATAAGACAGGGATTTAACTCAAATCTTCCCAGCCTGTGAAATAAGTTGAAATTGGGGAATTAGAAGTTTTGATTTGAGCTGAGGGGTCCTGTCAGTTCTGTGTAAGGGATAATACCAGTCTAGGGGTGTGGCACTTAACGTATACTGGCCTAGAATAGAGTGAGAGTGGCAACGTCATGATGGAGTACAGACCAAAGCTGCCTCTGAGTGGGAATAGACCGTATAGGAGGGAACAGCCAAGTGTAGGAATACAGTCGTACTGGAGGTGGTAATAATTAGTAGGGGTTGGGAGGGGTGGGCAGTGGTGTTGAAGGTCACATTCCGATCTTGCTCCTGTCACCTTTAGCTTTGTAACTCCCAGCTTCTCAGTTCACTGCGCCATGTTTTGATGCATTCCCTCCCTGGTGCTAAGGTACAGGGCATCTCACAGAGACGGCACATGACAATCCACAGCTGTAGGGGGGTGGGTGGAAATCCATTTTGGGACCAGGTAGAGAAACTAGATGGACCAGATTCAACTTCATTTTGGCTCATTGTTGAAAGAACCAGAGGGTGACACGAGGGGAGGATGTTTATAGAAAGAGTGGTTCAGCATTCCAGTGCTCTCCCTGCCCGATATTGAGATGGTGACAGATTCCAATTACTGTTCCATAGGAAATTGGAGGAAATACTTGGAGAGAGAAGTCATGGCAATAAAGACTGGGGGATGGTGGTGTATAGTAGAAGATTAGGGACTCTGAAACACCAAAGACCGTGATTTCTCTCTCTTGCCATGGCTCTCTCTCTTCTCTCCTCCTCTCTCTCTCTCCCCTCCCTCTTTCTGTCCTCCATCTCTGCCCCTCCCTCTCTTCCCCCCTCCCCTGCACTCTCTCTCTGTCTCCCGCATTCCCTCTCTCTTTCCATCTCTCTCTTGTCCTCTCCCTCCCCTCCCTCTCTCTCCTCCTCCCTCACTCTCCTCCCCCCTCACTCCTCTCTCCCCTCCCCGCTCCCTCCCATCCCCTCTCTCCCCTCCTCTATCTCCTCTCCCCTCCTCTCTCTGCACCTCTCTCCACTCTCTCCCCTCCCCAGTTTCCCCTCCCTCTCCCCATCTCTCCCCTCTCTCCCCCCTCCTCTCTCCCCTCCCTCTCTCCCCTCCTCCCTCACTCCTCTGTCCCCTCCTCTCTCCCCTCCCCACTCACTCCCCTCCCCTCTCTCCCCTCCTCTCTCTGCACCTCTCTCCCCTCTCCCCTCCCCTCTCTCTCCTCCTCTATCTCCTCTCCCCTCCTCTCTCTGCACCTCTCTCCCCTCTCTCTCCTCCCCAGTTTCCCCTCCCTCTCCCCCCATCTCCCCCCATCTCTCCCCTCTCTCCCCCCTCCTCTCTCCCCTCCCTCTCTCCCCTCCTCCCTCTCTCCCCTGTCCCCTCCTCTCTCCCCTCCCTCTCTCCCCTCCTCCCTCTCTCCCCTCCCCTCTCTTCCCTCCCCTCTCTCCCCTCGCTTCCCTCCCCTCCCCTCTCTCCTCTCCCTCCCTCCCTCTGGCCTTGCCGGACAGTGTGCCGCGGTGTCTGTTTCTGCTTGAGCCCTTGCTGCCGTGACGGAGTAATCTGATTGGCTGAACTGTGTTTGCTGTCCCCAGGGAGAACATCCTGAAGACAGCCAAGGCCCTGGTCGAAGACACCAAGTTCCTGGTGTCGGGGGCGGCCTCCAGCCAGGAGAAGCTGGCGCAGGCTGCGCAGTCCTCGGTCAACACCATCACCCAGCTGGCAGACGTGGTGAAGCAGGGAGCAGCCAGCCTTGGCTCCAATGACCCAGAAACACAGGTACCCGCACATGAGTCCCCAGGCAATAGACGTGGAGCTCGGAAAACACGGCAGCTCCTGACGAAGGGTTTCGGTCCGAAATGTTGACTGTCCTGCTCCTCGGGTGCTCTCTGACCTGCTGTGCTTTCCCAGCTTCACATCTATTGACTCTGGCCTCCAGCATCTGCAGTCCCTTACTGTCTCCAAGTCACTGCACTCAATGGCTGGGGAATAGATACTGACCCCATTCACTCACAACATATGTGGGTTGGCAAACATAAGGCTTGAGAGCAGGAGTAGGCCATCCAGCCCATCGAACCTGCTCTACGACTTGATACAATCTCATCCCGGCCTCAGCTCCACTCTCCTGATTCCTCATTCAGACTCCGTCTACCTTGTCCTGAATCAGTGTCCCAGCACTTTACTAAAATTCATTACCAGCATGAGGGTGTCACTGGCTAGGCCAGTATCGCCCATCCCTCATTGCCCTGAGGGCAGTTAAGAGTCAACCACATTGCTGCAGGTCTGGAGTCACATGTAGGCCAGACCAGGTAAAGATGGCAGTTTCCTTTCTCAAAGTACGGATTGGTTTTTCCGACAAGTGATCATGGATTCACAGTCTTTACTGGACTCTTAATTCCAATTTTTTAAAATTGAATTCAAGTCCCCAGAACATTACCTGGGTCTGTGGATAAACAGCCCTGCGATAATACCACCATCCTCTGGGATAGTGAATTCCATCGATTCAAGATCCTTTGAGGGAAGTGATTCATAGAATTCCCACAGTGTGAAAGCAGGCCATTCAGCCCATTGAGTCCACACCGACCATCCAGGGAGCATCCCATCCAAACCCACCCATTCCTTGTAACCCTGCATTTTCCCATGGCTAACCCACCTAACCTGCACATCCCTGGACACTATAAACAATTTAGCATTGCCAATCCACCTAACCAGCACTTTGGAGTGTGGGAGGAAACCCACACAGACACAGGGAAAACACGCAAACTCCTCACAGATAGCTGCCCGAGGCTGGAATCGATCTCAAGACCCCGGCTCTGTGAGGTAGCAGTGCTAACCACTGGGCCACCGTGCTGCCTTACCTCTGTTTTAAATCTGTCACCCCTTATCCTAAACCAATGATCTTGCGACCTGAATTGCAGGGGAAGCAGATTAGAGTTCATCGTTGGTAGAACCTATCCCAGTTCTCCCCCGCTAAGGTCGGAGTTCAGGGATTCAAGTCCTACTCCAGAGATCCTGATGGTTCAGTGCAGTTCTTCAGGACTGCCCTTCATTTGAAATATGTAACTCCTGCCCTCTGGGTTTGATATCAGAGATCCTGTAAACTGACCCAGGGCATGGTTTAGAGTTAGGGCAAGAGCAAGATTTTTATTTCTCCCCAGGATTTTGATCAATATTTACCTGAAATCACAGTAAATCAGTAGTTAGCACTGCTGCCTCCCAGCGCCAGGGAACCGGGTTCGATTCCAGCCTCAGACAACTGTCAGTGTGGATTTTGCAATTACCCCCGTGTCTGTGTGGCTTTCCTCCAGGTACCCCGGTTTCCTCCCACAGTCCAAAGATGTGCAGGTTATGGTGGATTGGCCATGCTAAATTGCCCATAGTGTCCAGGGATGTGCAGGCTGGGTGGGTTAGCCATGGGAAATGCAGGGTTAGGGATAGGGTTGGTGGGTAGGATGCTTTTCAAAGATGCAGACGGAGTAGACTGAATGGTTTCTTTCAACACTGTCAGGATTCTACGATAAATCTAGACAGACCAGGTATGGAGCTGGGATCCCGGTTCAACAGGAGGCGCTGTGTGTTTTCAGGGATCCACCATTAATCATTGCTCAGTTGACAGAGAGAGTTCAGCTATTGGTAAACTGAGGCACTGTCTGTGGGTCTTTAGGTGGTGCTCATCAATGCAGTGAAGGATGTGGCAAAGGCTTTGACCGACCTCATCAGCGCCACAAAATGTGCAGCTGGCAAACCCGCTGACGATCCATCGATGTACCAACTGAAGAGCGCGGCCAAGGTACAGGGCAAAAGGGGCAGAAACAGGGACCAGGGGACTCGGGGATGGAGCAGGGAAAAGGTGGGAGTTAGTGGGGGGAGAGCTGGGACTTTGAGGAGGGGGAGGAATTGAAGGAGTGAGAGTTGGTTAGGAGAGGAGTTTGGGTGAGAGGGGCGAGTGTTGGTGGAGTGGAGAGAGGCTTGTGACTGTGGGGTGGGAGGTGAGTGTTGATGAAGTGGGGAGAGGGCTGGGACTGTGGGGTGGGAGGTGAGTGTTGATGAAGTGAGGAGAGGGTTGGGACTGTGGGGTGGGAGGTGAGTGTTGATGAAGTGGGGAGAGGGTTGGGACTGTGGGATTGAGATTGTGAGTTGAGGGGTGGGATTGTGGGGTGAGGGCTTCAACTGGGAGGTGAGGGATGGGATTGTGGGATGGTGGGATTGAGACTGTGGGGTGGGAGGTGTGACTATGGGATGGTGGAATTGAGGGGTGGGACTGTAGGCTGGTTTTTGCGACTCTGGGGTGAGGGTCCTGAGTGGGGAAAGTGGGGTACTAACAAATGTCTCCAGTTGTGTATATTGGTTGTGTAACCCACAATTCCACATCAATTACCAGCCTTACAATGGTGTAATTTGTCCTGAATTGATTTTATCATTTAACGGTTTTCAAAAAAAAATTACAAGTGCTAAATTATGAGAATGTATTCCACGGGCCTGTGTTTTTTTGCACAAAGAGGAGCAGTGTGTGAACTAATTAAAGGGTTGATAATGTTTTTTAAAAGAAGCTATTGAGGGAAATGATTTCCTGTTGTGGGACATTTACCTTCAAACTGGGCATCCAGGGCTAATGTGAGGAATTATCCCCTGACACAGGAGGACAATAGAAGTTGGGAAGTCTCTCTCCCAGAAACCTTTGGAGTTTGAGGTACTGGGTGGGGGAAGGATGTAGGGAGTGTCAATTATAAGGAGTAAAATTGAGATTGCTGGATACAAAGGTGACAGAGCCAAGGTGGGTAGGTGCACTTAATACCTCAATGAGCGCGGAGCAGGCTCGAGGGGGCTGAATGGCCTCCTCTTGTTCTTGTGACAATGCAATGACCTGGTTTTCCTCCCTCCCCTCCCCTCCCTCTCCATAGGTGATGGTTACAAATGTCACATCACTCCTGAAAACAGTGAAAGCTGTGGAGGATGAGGCCACACGAGGTACCAGGGCGCTCGAGGGAACGATAGAGAGCATCAAACAGGAGCTGGCGGTATGTGAGAGCCCTGCATCTTCAGTTTAAACTTGCGCACGAGCCTGCGCCCTTAGGAAACTTTTCACCCAGTGGTATCGTTTTTTTACCATTCACTTCCCAACTTCCTCAGCTTCTAAACTGCTTGTAAGTCCCCATTTTTAATCACTAGCCCATTGGCTCGCTGCTGAGGCCATAAATACATCTTTGGAATCTAAAGAGTTTTGGAAGATGACACCATTTCCATAGCCAACCCATTTAGTATCCTGGGGTGTGGATTATCAGGCCCTGGGAATTTATCAATTTTCAGTCCCGTTAATTTCTCCTTCAATTCTTCCTTCCCCAAAGACCCAAAGAACATTTGGGAATGTTTCTGGGTCACCTTCTGTCCATCAAATCACAGAAGTGTTAGGGTGCAAAAGGAGGCCATTCAGCCCATCTGCCTGTACCAGCTCATTAAATGAGTATCATTATTTGCAACCAATTTCCTTCTTTCTCTCCCATATCCCTGCACGTAATTTCTATTCGAATAATCATCCAGTACCTCATAAATGTCTTGATAGAACCTGCATTGGCCTGCACCATATTTCCAGGCAATGCGTTCCAGACCCTACCTACTCGCTGTGTGGAAAAACACTATTTTCTTGCTTCACGGTTGCTGTTTTTAAATTGAGTCATAGCGTTGTACAGCACGGAAACCGACCTTTCGTCAAACCCATTCATGCCACCAAACATCCCAATCTGACCTAGTCTCGTTTACCAGCACCCGGCCCATATCTCCCCAAACCCTTCCTATTCATATACCCATCCAGATGCCTTTTAAATGTTGTAATTGTACCAGCCTCCGCCACTTTCTCTGGCAGCTTATTCCATATACGTACTGCCCTCTGAGTGAAAACGTTGCCCCTTAGGTCCCTTTCAAATCTTTCCCCTTTCATCTTAAACCTATGCCCTCTAGTTTTGGACTCCCCTACCCTGGGAAAAACTATTCACCTTATCATGCCCCTTATGATTTTATAAACCGCTATAAAGTCCCCTCTCAGCCTCCAATTAACCAGGGAAAACAGCCCCAGCCTCTTCAACCTTTCCCTATAGCTCAAATCCTCCAACCTTGGCAACATCCTTGTAAATCTTTTCTGAATCCTTTCAAGTTTCACAACATGCTCCCTATAGCAAGGAGACCAGAATTGAACGCAGTATTCTTAAAGTGGCCGAACCAATGTCCTGTACGGCTGCAGCATGACAGCTGTGCCCTCTCGTTCTTGTTACTTCTACAAACAGGAACGCTTTCTCCCTACCCACTCTGTCTAGGCTGCCCATGATCTCCTTTTAGCCTTCTTCTTTCGAGAGAGAACAGTATCAACTCAGTTCTTCATCCTTGAAGCCATTCTTGTAAATCACTTCTGCAAACTCTCTGACGTATTCACATCCTTCCTATTGTGTGGTGCTCAGAGGGAAATGTATTGCTCTAGCTGTGAAAGCAGAGCAAAGAACATTTAATTGACTCTGCCAGTTCCTTGTTCTGCATTATCCATTCTCCTGTTTCAGATTGTAAGGGACCTGAATTTGTGTTCACTGATCCTTTCCTTTGTACATGCGACCAAAGCTCTTACAGTCTACTTTTATGTTACTTTGAAAATTCACACTCATAGCCTATTTTGTTTTCCCCTCTTAGATTTGGTCCTTCTTTGCTCAATTCAAAACTGCTCATAGTCGTCAGGCTGTTACTTTTCTGGCAGCTTTATATAATTCCACTTTCGACCTAATGCTGTCCTTAATTTATTTTGTAAAGGATGCATGGGCTTTAGGAAAAAGTGACCGTAACATGTTAGAATTCTTCAATGGAAGAGAAAGTGGGTCAATCCAAAGCTAAGGTCTAAATCAGAAAGGAAATTGCGAAGATAGGAGGGATGTGGTGGCTGCGATAGACTGGGTAACTTCATTAAAAGACCAGAACATTGACAGGTAATGGTTCTTTCAGCTGATCAGAATGTATAACTGCTGCAATGCATGTCTTCACTCTTTAAATTTTAACCATTATCTATCAACGTTCTAGTCTTTTAATGAGGTTCCCCAGTCTATCGCAGCCACCACATCCGTCATACCTTCGTAATTTCCTTTCTGATTTAGACCTTAGCTTTGGATTGACCCACATCATCTTCTATCCCATTAAAGATTTCTAACATGTTATGGTGACTTTTTCCTAAAGGACCTCTCACAACCCAGATTATTAATTAACCCTTTCCCATTGCACAAAACCAATTCTAGGATTTTCTTTTCGTTTAACCTGTTTTTCACATCCACTTGTTCAGAGATGTTATTACACACCTCTGGGGCAGGTGAGACTTGAACAAGGGTCTGGAAAAGCGCAGCAGGTCAGGCAGCATCCAAGGAACAGGAGAATCGACGTTTCGGGCATAAGCCCTTCTTCAGGAATGAGGAAAGTGTGTCCAGCAGGCTAAGATAAAAGGTAGAGAGGAGGGACTTGGGGGAGGGGCGTTGGAAATGCGATAGGTGGAAGGAGGTCAAGGTGAGGGTGATAGGCCGGAGTGGGGTGAGGGGCGGAGAGGTCAGGAAGAAGATTGCAGGTTAGGAAGGCGGTGCTGAGTTCGAGGGATTTGACTGAGACAAGGTGGGGGGGAGGGGAAATGAGGAAACTGGTGAAATCTGAGTTCATCCCTTGTGGTTGGAGGGTTCCTAGGCAGAAGATGAGGTGCTCTTCCTCCAACCGTCGTGTTGCTATGGTCAGGCGAGACAGGCCGCCTACTTGCGGAACGTTTCAGAGAACACCTCTGGGACACCTGGACCAACCAACCCAACCACCCCGTGGCTCAACACTTCAACTCCCCCTCCCACTCCACCAAGGACATGCAGGTCCTTGGACTCCTCCATTGCTAGACCATAGCAACACGACGGTTGGAGGAAGAGCGCCTCATCTTCCGCCTAGGAACCCTCCAACCACGAGGGATGAACTCAGATTTCTCCAGTTTCCTCATTTACCCTCACCCCACCTTGTCTCAGTCAAATCCCTCGAACTCAGTACCGCCTTCCTAACCTGCAATCTTCTTCCTGACCTCTCCGCCCCCACCCCACTCCGGCCTATCACCCTCGCCTTGACCTCCTTCCACCTATCGCATTTCCAACGCCCCTCCCCCAGTCCCTCCTCTCTACCTTTTATCTTAGCCTGCTGGACATACTTTCCTCATTCTGAAGAAGGGCTTATGCCCGAAACATCGATTCTCCTGTTCCTTGGATGCTGCCTGACCTGCTGCACTTTTCCAGCAACACATTTTCAGCTCTGATCTCCAGCATCTGCAGACCTCATTTTCTCCTTGAACAAGGGTCTCCCAGTCCAGAGGTAAGGAGACTTACTGCGCCACAAGAGGGCAAGCTTACTGCTCTTTGTATTCCCAGGCGGTCTCCCGTCCAAATGCGAACCAGTTTTGAGTCTGCTTAGCTTCTGAGATCAGGTGTTCTCAGACTAGTAGGGCTGTGGACACCAATTCTACGAACTTACCCCCCACCCTCATGAGTAGGTTCCCCAATATGCTGGTCTAAAAAACCTATCTTGTGCACACTCCAGGGTCCTTCCACCACAACTAAGTTGGCTTGTCCAGTCTAAATGTAGATTCCGATCACCTATGATCGTCTTTGCTTGTGTGTGTCTTCGGTTTCCTGTCTATGACTATCCTTTATTGAAGACACAAGTGATTTGTGCAGGGTGAAAACTTGACGCTGAAGTAAGGTGCAACAAAACCAGTGTGCAGAATAACAGCTATTCTCATAGAATCCCTACAGTGTGGAAACAAGTTCACACTGACCCTCCAAAGAGTCACCCACCCAGACCCATTCCCGTCCCCTATAACTCTACGTTTACCCCTGACTAATGCACCTAACACTATGGGCAATTTAGCATGGCCAATTCACCCTAACCTGCACATCTTTGGAATGTGGGAGGAAACCAGAGCAGCCCGAGGAAATCCACACAGACACAGGGAGAATGTGCAAACTCCACACAGACAGTCGCCCAAGGCTGGAATTGAACCTGGCTCCCTGGTGCTGTGAGGCAGCAGTGCTAACCACTGAGCCACCATGCCATCCCTGATTAGATAATTCTTCCTGATTAGATCATTTCTTCATTCTGTATCAGGCAAACTCATGAACAGGTCTAAGGCCGTCATTCAAATACATGGATAAGAAAACAGAAAGCTTTGAGCAATAGATGAAGCCAGTTGTTTCCTGCTGCTACAGTATGTGAGCGCTGTTCACCACTAACAGCATGCTGCCAAAATACATTCTGTCATTCACATGTGTAAGTAACGTGTTATATGAATGTCAGTGCCAGTGTATGGCCAACAGACTGGCAGACCTGAGAAAACAGCATGTTCTTACTGCTGCTCAGAACAAGCAGGGTCTTGGACATACCCATCCAGCCCTCCCACAATCTCCAATGTTAGACATTTGCTAAGTAATCCCGAGTGCACAACAAATTGAAGAATTACGCTGGGCAGCTCATCTTCTGCCTTGGGACCTTCGAATCAATGTCGATTTCACCAGTTTCCAAACCTCCCCTCCACCCACCTCAGCCCAGATCCAACTGTCCAACTCGGCACTGCCTTCCTGAACTGTCCTACCTGTCCATCTTCCTTCCCACCTATCTGCTCCATCCCCCACCTCCAACCTATCACCATCAGCCCCCAACTGCACCTACCTATCGCATTCCCAGGTACCTTCACCCCCCTCACCCCCCTCCCATTTATCTCTCAGCCCCCTTGCTCCCCCCTCCCCACATCCCTGATGAAGATCTTATGCCCAGAACATTGACTCTCCTGCTTCTCAAATGCTGCCTGACTGGCTGTGCTTTTCCAGCGCCACACGTTTTGACTCAAACTCATTTACGATTGTCAGTGCGGTGGACTTATATGTAGCAGAGGTTCTATGCATAATTACCCAGGGCCGTGTCCATTGCAAACAGAAAGGGCGGGTACACACACTGCGCCTGTTTCAACTCAACAAAATTGATGAGAGGCATTCACTGGTACATTTCTCAGGTCAATAACTTGACTAATCAGAGGAAACCTGCCTAGTTTAGAATTTACACAAATCTTCACAGTTAACTGTCAGTCATCATTAGCTGATGCATTTTCCATAACAACGCCTCTACCAATCAGAATCCACTTGCTAACGAATCAACATTGTCTTCTCATGTGGTGTAAGCATTGTTTTCCCTTTGGTATTCTTGTGAATTTCCTGATGTGTGTAAGATAGAAAGCTTCAACGCAACAGAATATTTTTCGGCAGTGCCCAACTTGTGGAGTACCAAGAGATTATCTGCATATTGCAACTGTTTTTTTCAGTAACATAATCAACTGCCCTACTGATATACATGGTGTCTTATAACTGCAAATCTTTCCAGGGAAGAGAGAGACCTCAGTCACAACGTTAGATTGGAGAAGCTAAACTTGTTCACCTTTAGAGGTAAATGGGTTAATCAATAGAGATAATCAAAATCACAAGAAAGAAACAGTTCCTCATCAGGTGAGAGTCAAGAACCAAGATGACATAGATTTAAGATGACTGATGAAAGGACCAAAGATGACATGAGAAAAAGCATTAGGCTGTGAGTGGTTAAGGTCTGGAATTTATGGCCAGAATGTGTAATGGAGGTAGATTCAGCTATGGATATCAAAAGGCAGTTGAATAAGAACCAATTTAATGAGAGAGAAAATGTTCAGAGCTACATAGAAATGGCAGGGGACTGGGTCTAACTAAATAGCTTTTGCGAAGAGCTGACACATGCTTGATGGGCCCAGTGGCCTTCTGCGTTACAGATATTCCCTGATTCACTGCTCCATTGTGCCTTTTTAATGGTCTCTGTCCCTCACACCAATGATAGGTTTTCCAGTCAAAGGAGGTACCAGCAAAGACCTACACCCCGGAAGAATTTATCCGCATGACAAAGGGCATCACAACAGCGACTGCCAAGGCGGTGGCAGCGGGTAACTCCTGTCGCCAGGATGATGTGATTGCAACAGCCAATCTCAGCCGCAAGGCCATCATCGACATGCTGACTGCCTGCAAGGTAAGCAGGCATCTTTCTCTCTCTGTGGTCGCCCAGTTGCAATTGGCGTCCTGCCTGACGGGTGTAACAGTGCTGAAATGTGAATGTGTTTGTCTGGACAGCAAGCAGCATACCACGCCGAAGTGGGGGAAGATGTCCGAAGCCGAGCCTTACACTTTGCTACTGAATGCACTGTCGGCTACATGGAGTTACTGGAGCACGTCCTTGTGGTGAGTACGTTCTCAGCTTCCCATCACAGAACTGTGTCCAACTCAGCAATCACGTTGCAACAGTTTGTATCATCATTGGTGAGGTTCAGAGAAATATGAGGTGGGTATTCATTGTCTTTGACTAAATATAAATAAAAGATAGCTGGGACACTGGGGTTCTCGTATGAAAGCTCTCAGACTGAGCAAGTCCACAAACTCTCTCCACAAAGAAAAACTGCCTGTCGATCTCATCAACAAGGTTGGGATCTTTTAAGAAAAAAGAACCGCATGAGGATTACAGGTGAACTGGGACGCTTTCGGAAATATTAAGACGAAAGGCAGATGTTGTTAAATGTGAAGGGATGCTGAACATATTGACAAGAGTGTTGCCAGGGATGGAGGGTTTGAGCTATAGGGAGAGGCTGAATAGGCTGGGGCTGTTTTCCCTGGAGTGTCAGAAGCTGAGGGGTGACCTTATAGAGGTTTATAAAATTATAAAGGGCATGGATAGGATAAATAGACAAGGTCTTTTCCCTGGAGTCGTAGAAAAGGTGGTCTTCCGCAGGCTAGGAGAGTTCAAAACTAGAGGGCAAAGGTTTAAGGTGGGAGAGGGAAAATTTAAAAGGGACCTAAGGCCAACTTTTTCACACAGGGTGTATGAAATGAACTGCCAGGGGAAGTGATAGAGGCTGTATGGTTAAAACATTTAAAAGGCATCTGGATGGGTACATGAATATGAAGAGTTTACAGGGGTATGAATAAAACGCTGGCAAATGGGAATAAGTCAGATTGGGATGTTTGGTCAGCATGTACGAATTGAACAAAAGGGTCTGTTTCCATTCTGTACAACTCTGACTCCTAAATTCCTCCCATTACATCCAGAACATTTGAGATTTTAGGGAATCAACAATCATTCTAATCCACGGTGATCTTATATGAACAAGGAACAGTCCGCAAGAAATTAAGGGATATGGGGAGAGTGCGGATAAGTAGCGTTGAAATGCCCATCAGCCATAATTAAATGGTGGAGTGGCCTCGATGGGTCAAATGGCCTTACTTCCACTGCTGTGTCCTATTGTCTTGAAAATAGGTCACAGCCCTTTAAGCCTGCTAGGCCATTCTGGTTGGATGTTCCCCAACGTTTTCCAGTTTTGGGGAGGTTTTGACGAAATATGAAGAATGACTAGCTTCTCCTGCTCTTGGTTGCTTCAGAATTTATGTTTTTTTTTTCTCTGTTGTAAAACTTTGGATTGCCCTGCTTTTGTTTTGGAGCAGATTGTTCAGAAGCCCACGGCAGAGCAGAAGCAGCAGCTTTCCGGATACTCCAAGCGGGTGGCGGCAGCCGTTACTGAACTGATCCAGTCAGCGGAAGCCATGAAAGGTTGGCATTTCTTTTAACCTCTATTCTTTTGCGGGATGTGAGCCTCACTGGAAAGGCCAGCATTGTTTGCCCATGCCCAATGACCCTTGAGGAAGAGTGTCTCGCCAGGCTGTTTGAGGCGTAATTAAAAGTCAACCACATTGGTGTGAGTTCTGGAGTCACATTGGGTAAGGACGGCAGATTGTCTTCTCTGAAGCACACTAATGAACCAGATGGGTCTTCCCGTCTGTTGATGTTAGTTGTCGTGCTCATTATGTTTGAGACCAATCAACAATCCCAGATTTATTATTGACTTTAAATTCCACTATCTGCCATGATGGGATTTGAACTCATCTCCCCAAACCATTAGCCTGAAGCTCTGGATTACTCCTTTTTTCACTAGCCCAGTGACATTACCATGTGGTGGCTCAGTACTTTGCACTGCTGCCTCACAGCACCAAGGATCCAGGTTCGATTCCAGCCTCAGGCAACTGTCTGTGTGGAGCTTGCACTTTCTCCCCGTGGCTGCGTGGGTTTCCTCTGGTTTTCTCCCACAGTCCAAAGATGTGCAGGTTAGCGTGAATTGGCCATGCCAAATTGCCCATAGTATCCAGGGATATGCAGATTAGGTGGATTAGCCATGGGAAATGCAGGGTTACAGGGATGAGACGGGTCTGGGTGGGATGCTGTTTGGAGAGTCAGTGTGGACTGGATGGGCCAAATGACCTTATTCCACGATGTAGGGATTCGATTCTATGACAATATCCAATTGTCACCTCAAGGGAGCAAACATAAGAACTAGGAGCAGGAGTAGACCATTCAGCCTCTCGAGCCTCACTGGTATTTAATACCATCATGGCTGACCACATCTCTGCCTCCACTCCACACTCCTGCCCGCTCCCCATAACCCTCCAACCCATTACTCGTTAAAATTTCACCTCTCTCCTCCTCAAATTTACTCAATGTCCCAGCATCCACTGGGGGCGTGAGTTCCACAGTTTCACAATTTAATGGGAATTTGTTCCAGGATAACCTCCCAAATTCCAGTTGAAATACTTGTGGGAAAACTGCCCTCTGCAGAGATGTGCATGACAGAGATCTCAGAAGTGGGTAACCCCGAAATGGAAAGGATGCCTCCACTTGTCGGAGAGTCTAGAATAAGACTGAGATGAGGAGAATCCTTTTCTCAGAGACAGTCGTGAATTATTTGCCACTTCCTGCCTCAAAAGATGGTGGAAGGAATGTCTTTGAATCTTTTTAAAGGCCGAGTTAAATAGATACTTGATAAGCAAAGAGTTGAAAAGTTGTCAGGGATAGAAGGGAATGTGGTATAATCAGGTCAGACATGGGGAGCAGGTCTGAGAGACCGAGTGGCTTAATCATCCTAATTTTGCAAGTTCATTCTTTGCTGATGAATATAAATTGATTGACCTCTTGTTTCTGACTCACCAGCCTGTGGAAATAATTATTCCTGATTTACCTCATCAAACCCCCCGAGTTGTGATTTGTTTTAATTGTTCATGAAACGTGGGCGTCACTGGCTGGGCCCAGCATTTATTGCCCGTGCGTCACGTCCTTGAGAAGGTGGGGGTGAGCTATCTTCTTGAACTACTGCAGTCCATGTGCTGTAGATAGACCCACAATGCCCTTAGGGAGAGAATTCCAGGATTTTGACCCCTGACCTTTTAGCTGCTGATGGTTGTGGGTTTGGAAAGTGCTGCCTATCTGTTTATGACAATGTTGAACCTCTCATGTTGAAATACACCTCCTTTGGAGTTATGGAGATGTACAGGCACGGAAACAGACTCTACAGTCCAACTCGTCCATGCCGACCAGATATCTTAAATTAATCTTGTCCTGTTTTCCAGCAGTTGGCCCATACCCCTCTAAACCCTTCCCCTCTACACCCATCCAGATGCCTTTTAAATGTTGTAATTGTACCACCCTCCACCACTTCCTCTGGCATCTCGTTCCATACACGTACCACCCTCAGTGTGAAAAAGTTGCCCCTTAGGTCCCTTTTAAATCTTACCCCTCTCACCTTAAACCAATGCCCTCTCATTCTGGACTCCCCCACCCCAGCAAAAAGACCTTGCCTATTTACCCTATCCATGCCCCTCATGATTTTATAAATCTCTATAAGGTCACCCCTCATTCTCTGATGCTCCAGGGAAAACAGCCTCAGCCTGTTCAGCCTCTCCCTGTAGCTCAAACCCTCCAATCCTGGCAACATCCTCATAAATATTTTCAGAACCCTTTCAAGTTTCACAACACAAATGAAAATAGCTGGAGTTTCTGAAATTTCTCATCTCTGTCTAAAGCCTCCCACATCAGTGGGATTCTCCCTCATCCTTCCTAAATTGGGTTGGCCATAAACTGGACCCAAATATTTTATCTGAAGCCTTACCATGATTTGTATAGATTTACTATGGGCACCAGGGAGACAGTGAGGTCTGCAGATGCTGGAGATCAGAGTTGAGAATGTGGTGCTGGAAAAGCACAGTGGGTCAGGCAGCATCCGAGGAGCAGGAGAATCGACATTTAAGGCCGGAACCCTTCATCAGGGCACTACCTCATTGAACCTACATAAACCTATAGGATCCTACATGCTGTTTTCACAGATTGCCATTTTTTCCTTTTGAGGATTAGGCATTGTGTCGCTCTCACGAGTCAAATATTGTCTTCAGATGAAGTGAGGTTAGAAGGTGGGAATGAGCCAGGGTTGGCAGATATGGTTTAGTTTCTGAAGAGTTTATTATGGACTAGACCAGACTCCCCGCAAAATATTTTAAGAAAGTAGCCTTGACTCCAACTTTTTCTTATTTTAAAGATAAATGTGAAGAGTCTGTTCCAGATGTGATCAATTGGTCAAAATACATTAAGCAAAACACAATTTATTTAAACACTGTAGTTAAAGGTACAACCAAAAAAAGAGGAAATTAGAATAACTTAACTCTGTTGGAAAATTAATCGAATAATAGATGCAGTAACTAATTGTTCCATTATAGTAACATCCCATAAACAGACCCCTTGGCAAAAGAGGCAAATTCAGGCACAGATTCTCACATGCAGTTCTCCAATCCAGGAGGAAAAACACATCAAGAGAAAATTCAGAGAAGGTAGCAGCCAGAAGACATTCATTGAAGCTTCCAACTCTGTTGAAACGCCAATAGCTTCTGATGTTACTGAGAAACCAAAACCCAGATTTTCAGATCTGTCAGAACTGGCCACCCCCATTTTGGCTGTTTTAAAAAAAAACCCAAGTGCTCCCAAGCTGTTCACTCAAGTGGTCCTAACTCATCAGTTCAATACCTCTGTCTTATGACCTCTCTTTGAAAAAAAAACTAGGACAAAATAACTTCTTAAAGCGATTACATCATTACAAGTCTCACCAGACTCAAAATGTTAACTGTCTCTACCTCTCCACAGATCTGCTGACTTTTTCCTGCATCCTCTATGCTTGTTATAGTTTAGCTTCCATTTAAACTGTTGTTCTTTAATTAAAAATCACACAACACCAGGTTATAGTCCAACAGGTTTAATTGGAAGCACACCAGCTTTCGGAGCGTCGCTCCTTCATCAGGTGGTAGTGGACGGCTCAATCCTAACACACAGAATTTGTAACAAAAATTCACAGTGTGATGTAACTGAAATTATACATTGAAAAATTGATTGTCTATTAAGCCTTTCATCTGTTAGAGTCCTTAAATTATGTCTTCAGCAGGAATTTCTGTGCCCGTAATTATGATGGAGACTTTGCCATTATCAGCCTGCAGTTACACCCTCCGACCAGTGGTGTCATTGCTGTACCCTCACTGAGTCCAGGTTCACTACAGTACACAGAGTAACCTCGATTATCCAGCATTCGATTATCCGAATATTGGATTATCTGGCAAGATCCCAATGCTTGGCTAAACTATGTTATCCGGCATTCAATTATCCAGAATTCAATTAACCCAACAAAATACTGCCCGCTCATGTATTGACATCACACGTTCTGAGAAGAATATATCTCATAATCTCATCGATCACCCCTGGAGACTGCACCCTGTAGGTGACCGCATCCAATGCACATCAGTTTGATGCATCTGGAAAGAGACAATCCGGAGGTGATTGTCACTAAGCTCTAAATGTTTTTTGAGCTCCACACATCAGGCTGGGATTTCTGATCCCAGACTGAGCTGAAATGCAGAGGATACCTGCTTTCCTCATAGGGCTGGGTTATTGGGCCAAGAGAAACTCACCCCACACACACATGCATGCACACACACAGACACACACACACAGAAACACATGCACGCACACACACTCACAGACACACATGAACATGCACAGACACACGCACACACAGACACACACGCAAATACACAGACACACGCACCCACACACACGCGCGCAAGTACACAGACACACACAGGCACACAAACTTTTAACACCCCTGCACCCCACCCATTCTACACTGTCACTCCTGTACCCCACCCATTCCACAACCTCACCCCTGTACCCCACCCGTTCTACACCATCACCCCTCTACCCCACCCATTCTACACCCTCACCCCTGTACCCCACCCATTCCAAAGCCCTACCCCTGTACCCCACCCATTCTAAACCCTCACCCCTGTACCCTACCCATTCGAAACCCTCACCCCTATACCCCGCCCATTCTACACCTTTACCCCCACATGTCACCCACAGCACATGGTCACCCTCTTATCTCACCCTCTCTAAACCCTTAACCCTTTACGTCACCCAGTCTACACCCTTAACCCCGTATCTCACCCACTCTGTATCATTACCCCCTTAACTCACCCACTCTACACCCTTACTCCCATATCTCACCCACTCTACACCCTTACCCCCTCTACACCCTTAGCCCTACACTTTGCCCACTTCACACCTTGAACTCCCTCACTTTACCCAGCCCACCTCCTTAGTTTACCCACTCACCTGTTACCAACCACACCCCTCACCTGCCCACAAATTCACTGACACGGTGAAGAGCTGCATACATGTCCTGAAGCTTTTCACCCTGTGGCTGAATGGACACTTTACCAGGTACAGGGGTGGGGGTGTGGAATGGTTGGGGTACAAGGGTGAGGGTGTAGAATGGGTGCGGTACAGGGGGGAGGGCGTAGAATGGGTGGGGGACAGGGGCGAGGGTGTAGAATGGGTGAGGTACTGGGGTGAGGGTGTAGAATGGGTGGGGTACAGGGGCGAGGGTGTCGAATGGGTGGGGTATGGGGGGAGGGTGTAGAATGGGTGAGGTACTGGGGTGAGGGTGTAGAATGGGTGGGGTACAGGGGCGAGGGTGTCGAATGGGTGAGGTAAGTCAGAGGTGTTGGGTTTTGAGAAAGTTGAAGGAAGATCAGTCATGGTGGGGTTTGGGGAATGGGGGGTTTGCGAGTTGTTTATTGTCCGGGTTAGTCCGGGTGTTCATTGTATATTTACCCAGCGACTATCCATCAACATTCTCTGAGTGATTATTTAGTCTATTACATCAAAGCTGTCCGAGGTTACTGAATGACCTGGACATGGAGATTTTTGCAGAAGATGCGGCACAACAGGGAAGTTGTCTGTCAGATGTTTATTTGTCCGGGGAGTCTTCCACAGAGTCTGTGACTCTGCTCTCAGATGTTCCAGTCTAAAGGACTGGGGAAGCTGGTTTTGTGATGCTGATTAAAGGATAAATGTGGGGAGAGCCCCCACACTCTCTGTGAAGTGGTGCCATGGGCTCTCTCTCATCTACCTGCGAGGTCATTGTGTGACCCTCCTTGTTTCACCTCTATCCCTCCAGAGGTCAAGCCCTCTGTCACTCCCACATTCGAGTATCAGCCTGGATTGCGGGCTGTGGTCTGTGAGGCAGAACCTGAACTGAAAGGGGAGAGTGGGATCACTGAATCAAACCAATGCCTTGTCCACTTAAAAAGTTGCTATTCCAGTTTCCCAACCATCTCGGAGTCCACACATTGCAACATTCCACATACAGAAAGGTCACACTGCTGTTTCCAAATCTGAATAGTTGGCTGGGGTTGAACATTCTTGTTCAAAACAAACTCTCTGTAAATAATCTTGTGGCTGTTTCTTTCATTTCCCCTGCAATCCACGTTAGTGTAGGGTCCCACCACCACACACACAATGCAACAGAGGCTGGCTTTAAGTTAATTGCAGGATCTGGACCTGATTTTCTTATCAACTCCATAAACCTGGAGTTAGTTTGGGGTCAGCTCCTTTGATCCACCACACTTTACTGAAGGTCCCTGTGTAACATTGTTCATTGCTGGGATGTGAGAATCCCTTTCTGAAATACAGAGCCTGCGACCTCACAGATTCTCCTGCATTGAAGGTGAATCTTGATAGATGAGGGAGAGAGGAACAGAGGTTTGTATAGACCGGGTGAAATGAAGAGGCTTTGTGTAGAACATAAACTCAGGCACGGAGCAGTTGGGCCGAATGGCCTATCTTTGTGCTGTACTTGCTGGATAATTCCAGAGAAAAGCATTCACATTCATTCAATTTAAGGACATTGTTAAATTGGAGAGAGTTCAGAAGAGATTTACCAGGATGTTGCCCAGAATGGAGAGTTTGAGATGTAAAAATTGACAGGAAAGGCTGGGACTTTTCTCACTGGAGTGTAGGAGGTCGAGGGTGACATTATAGAGGTTTATAAAATCATGAGGGGTATAGATAAGGTGAATGGCGGGTGGCTTTCCTCTAGGGTGGGGGAGTTCAAAACTAGGGGGCATATTTTTAAGGCGAGAGGAGAAAGATTTAAAAAGGACACGAGGCAAGACTTACACAGAGAGTGGTTCATGTGTGGAATTAATTGGCAGAGCAAGTGATGGTTGTGGGTACGGTTACAATGTTTAAAAGAAATTTGATAAATACACGAGTAGGAAATGTCTGAAGGGATATGGGCCAAGCGTAGGCAGGTGGGACTGGTTTAGTTTGGGGACATGGTGGACGTGGACTGGTTGTACTTGAAGGGTCTATTTCCGTGCTGTATGGATCTATGACTGGTTTGCAAAACCCTTGTGAATATTCTGAATTGCAATGTTTCACCTAGTCTTTTGAAAATCCTGAACCATAGCGATTATCGCAAACTCCAACCAGTCTCTGCTGCTGTTTATCCTCCATACATTAGTCCCAATTCCATCTGCTGTCTACCTCCTCTATTACCACCCTGCCCACACCCTTCAGCCAACTCTCCAACCTTGACAAAGACTGTAGATTGTAACAGAATCTAAAGACCCTCGGTACCAAAAAACTCCTACTGACTGTAAAAGCCCCTTGATCCAGTAATATCATTGCCAATCTAATCATGACCTTACTACTGT
Source organism: Chiloscyllium plagiosum (assembly GCF_037043375.1). Taxonomy (NCBI): domain Eukaryota; kingdom Metazoa; phylum Chordata; class Chondrichthyes; order Orectolobiformes; family Hemiscylliidae; genus Chiloscyllium; species Chiloscyllium plagiosum. Next base: position 18,237,109 of record NW_028270180.1, on the reverse strand, counting down.
CTGCACCTCCCCATAATCAAAACTCAGACTTGAATTATCTCAGTGACCCTGCCTCCAATCTTGCTGGGGAAGAGATTTCAAACCCTCGCAGCTCTCCCTCTCCAGCCACAGGAGAAGCCCTTCCTCATTTCCATTTTAAAAGAGAGACCCCTCATTTTGCCCCCTCATTCTAGATCCCATCCCCCAAAGATGCAGAAAGCATCTACCTTTATGTTTCAGTAAGAAAACCTCTCATGCTTTGAAACTCCAATGAATGTAGATCTAAACTCCACAACCTATCCTCATCAAATAGTCCCTCAGATCAGGAATCGACTGTATCAACCTTTTTTTGATCTTCTTAATCCCTCTTTAAGTAAGGAAATCAAAATTGTCCATAGTGCACAGGTCCCACCAATACCTGTACAGTTGTAGCAAAACTTGCCTACCTTTATATTTCACCTTCCTTACAATAAAGGACAACATTCCTTTTGTCTTCCAAGTTTCCCATGTGCTAACGCTCTGTGCTACGTAAGAGATTAAAACATGGGACCAGAAGTGGGCCATTCAGCCCATCAAGTCTGCCATGTGATTCATGGCTGATCTGATGATCCTCAATTCCTCTCTCGCCTTTTTCCCATAACCCTGGATTTCCTTACTGACTAAAAATCTTTAACAGCTCTGAATATACTTAACAACGCAGCCTCGGCAGCCCTCAACAATAAAGAATTTCACAGATTCACTCCCCTCGGCCTAGACGGATGGTTGCAATAAAGAGTGATGGCTGAGGTTACCATGAAGGGCTCTCCTTCTCAACCTCTCCCCTCGCCTGAGGCACGGTGACCCTCAGGTTAAACCGCCACCAGTCATCTCTCTCTCTAGTGAGAGAGCAGCCCTATGGTCCGGCAGGAGTAAGGAAGAGCTAATTCACTGGTGAGGAAGATGGCAAAAGGCTGATACTGAAAATGGACACACCAAATCTGACCATGACCTGATGCCAAAGTGACTCTGAACGAGTTCCTTGTTCTGGATGCCAAAGGGATTAATGGTTCTAACTCAGTTTGATTGTGGCTAAATGTGCTCCATGTAGAATTAATCCATTCAGTAACGCGTTTCACACTAATTTAATTTAAATTTACTAGAGCTGTGCTCTTTTTATCTCGCAGTTCAGAGTGGTGACCACCCACACCAGCAGCTCATGTTTTCTCTCTCGATCACGGGGTTTACACGTTCTTGGATTGTAACTCATCCTGTGTAACGTCAGATCAGCCATGATCTGATTGTATGGCATAGCAGGTCCAAGGGGGCTGAATGGCCTCCTCCTGTTCCTATTTCTCATTTCTGTGGTTTTGAGAAGATTTTTCAAGATTCCAAAGATCGACTTGTATGCCATGATTTATCGTAGTCCCACACTCCCACCCTTCTCCCAGAGCTCTGCAAATCCCTCACGCTCTGTCATTTCTCCACTTCTGCTTTAGTCGTTACTTTTTGAAGAGTTAGCACCTTCCTTTCACAAAGCAAGTTTCAGATCATCACGGCTCTCTAATCCCTCCATGTCACTCACATCATTCTAGTGAAAAGAAAAGGTATTGCTGAGAATGCTGGAAATCTGATCTATAAACAGAAAATAGCAAGAAAGTTCAGGATGTCCGGTAGTGCCTGCAGAGAGAAATCGGGTTAATGTTTCAAGTTAATTAAGCCGTTAGAGAGTGAGTAAGTCTACTCTGCACAGTGTTCTGGTAAATCTCCTTTGCCCCTTTCAAAGGCCTTGGCAGTCTCTCTGAATGGAGAAAGTGAGGACTGCAGATGCTGGAGATCAGAGTTGAGAGTGTGGTGCTGGAAAAGCACAGCAGGTCAGGCAGCATCCGAGGAACAGAAGAAGGGTTTCCTGATGTAGGGCTTATGCCTGAAATGTTGATTCTCCTGCTGCTCGGATGCTGCCAGACCGGCTGTGCTTTTCCAACACCACACTCTCGACCCTCATCCTCCCTGAAAGAGTGCTCCTAAGATTTGAACTCCACACACCAGTTAATTTGTAAGGGTGCTTTCTTCACATCTTTGTACCGTATCGGACAATGACTCTCTCCACCGTTGGAGCTGATCACTCAAATTATGAGCTTACCAGCCCCTGCCCCACTGGGATAATGATAGGCTGTGAAATCAGTTACACAGCACTCATCCTATAATCATAGCCCGCAGGGAAGCATCAAGCAGTGGTAGCAAGTTCTTTTCTCTTTTTGAAAATAAGTGTTGAGAATTTCAATACCTTGATAATCTGATAGTTCCAATTAGATATCCACTTCCTGTACGCAATCAGGTCTCTTTTAAAATCCAAAAATTACCTCACCCCTCCCAAAGGGTCCCTGGCCATTTGCAAAAGGAAGGTACCGTAAAGTCTCCAAATGATTCTGGCAGAAGTGGAGGTTTACCTCAAATATTCAATTCTGACAGTTACCCGTTTTATGGATTTTATGCATGTTATGCCAGTGAAAGTTGCATCTGATTGAAGGCCCAAGTCAGAAGTCACATGTCCTAAGTTGTAGTCCAACAGTTTATTTGAAATCACAAGCATTGCTCCATCAGATGAAGGTGGTACACTCCACTCCCAAACATCCCAGATGTCCACCTATTTCGAACAACGTGCTTTTCCCCCCCATCATCCAGACAGCCCTCCACCACACCACCTCCATTCCCCGTTCCAGTGCTCTAAACCACCTCCCTCCCAACACAATAAAGACAGAGTCCCCCTTGTCGTCACCTGCCACCCCACCAGTCTCCACATCCAACGCATCATCCTTAAACTCTTCTGACAACTCCAACTAGATCCCACCATCAAGAATACCTTCCACTCCCCACCCCTCTCTGCCTTCCGCAAGGCCTGTTCCCTTTGACAGTCCTTGATTTGCCCCCACTCTCCCCACCAACACTCCTGAAGCCCCAGGTACCTTCCCTTGCAACCAGATAAGGTGCAAAACCCTCTGATACACCACTCCCCTCACCTCCATCCAGGGCCCCAAACAGTCCTTCCAGGTGAGACAGAGGTTCATCTGTCTCTCCTCCAACCTAGTTTACTGCATCAGGTACTCCTGATGTGGTCTTCTCTACATCGGGGAGACCGAATCTAAACCTAGGGAACGGCTCACTGATCATCTCAGCCAGGCCTGCAGGAGCCGACCGGATCTCCCAGTCACCGTCCATTTTAATTCCCCTTCCCACTCCCTTTCCGACATGACTATCCATGGCCTCCTCCATTATCAAAACAAACCACAGCTCCTATTGGAGGAACAACACCTCATCTTCCGCCTGGGCAGCCTATAGCCTGGAGGACTCAACATTGAGTTCTTCAGTTTCAAATAACCTCCCTTCCCATCGCCCGACTCCCTTTCCAGCCCCTACCCCTCTCTCCCACCCCTCCCAGCCACCGACCGCATCCATTCCTCCCATAGACCAACCAGGTTGTACCCTCTGCCTGTCTTCACCTATCCCCGCCTCCCCATCCTGCCCCCACCTTCCTCTTTATCTGCAGCTCCCCTACGCCCAGTCCTGAAAAAGGGTTACACCCAAAACATCAATTTCTCCACCTCCTGATGCTGCCTGGCTTGCTGTGTTCTACCAGTATCCTTCCTGTCTGCCATCAGATGAATGAGCTGTGCTCCAAAAGCTTGTGCTTTCAAATAAGCCTGTTGGACGATAACCTGGTGTCATGTGAATTCTGACTTTGCCCACCCCAGTCCAACACCAGCTCCTCCACATCAAAGTTTCAGGAAGATCTATCCCTTTGCCCTCACCCTGTCCCTCCGTCCCCGTATCAGATTTGAAGAGCCCAGGGAGATTAAAGGGAATGTTTTGACTTCCTCAGGCACGGAATGGGTGGATCCCGAAGATCCGACCGTCGTGGCGGAGGCAGAGTTGCTGGGAGCCGCGGCCTCCATCGAAGCCGCCGCAAAGAAACTGGAGCAGCTGAAACCGAGGGCCAAGCCCAGGGTGAGTGAGACGGCGAGCGGCTTAGAGTGCAGCCCCGGGCCGTGCGCAGGGCTCCTCACCCGTCATGTTTCTGAACCTGCTTAGCTCAGTGTGAACCAGCCTTGGCCTCTGGCCTCCAGAACAACCTCAGCTAGTCACCCCCCCCACTGCTCCCGGGTTAGCGGTTGGTCTGGAGGAATGGCTCAGGAATTATTGTCTCTCTGAAGCTGAAAGCAAGTGGGATGTTTCCTGCAGGACGCTGTGTGATATGTTTGATATATTAGGTTGTTACTCGAGTCAACTATATATCAAACATATTGCTATAGTGTCCTGTCCTGTCTCCAAGGTACAAGTAAATTATCACAGGCTCAAACAGCTATTGGAGACAAAACAATGTCGCTTAAAAACAGAGTTGATTCTTGAACAGAACATCAACAATGGAATTAGACCGCGCCTCGTGCCAACTCACATTGTATTCCCGTGGTTTAGTTCAATTTTTACAGTGAGGATTGAGTGGCAGAATAACTGTGTCTCACAGATTATACCCCGTTCTATCGGGTTTGAAGTTAGAATTCCGGTCCACCCGCTCCAGCAAGTGTTGAGCGATGCACGGGGCGCTGTGCGGTGATTCGTACTGACTGTCCCCTTTAACCAAGCGTTTACTCTCCCTGTAGCAAGCTGATGAGACCCTCGACTTTGAGGAACAGATTCTGGAGGCCGCAAAGTCGATTGCGGCTGCTACCAGTGCGTTGGTGAAGTCAGCCTCTGCTGCCCAGAGAGAGCTCGTGGCTCAGGGCAAGGTAAGCAGCAGGGTTCCCACTGAATTCAAAGCAATCTGACTTGCATTTCAGCAACTTGTTACTTG